>NW_006922042.1:2006717-2007844 GCF_000298275.1 Orycteropus afer afer
TATGATGAAAGACAAGAACATATCTATTCAGAAAGTGCAGCGAACCCCAAACAGGATAGACCCCAAAAGAAAATCACCAAGACACATCATCACCAAACTCATCAAAACCAAAGACAAAGACAGAATCCTGAAAGCAGCATTGGGAAAAACAAAAAGTTACCTACAAAGGACAGCCAGTAAGAATCAGCTCTGATTTCTCAGCAGAAACCATGAAAGTGAGAAGGCAAGGGGATGGTATATATAAAACCCTGAAAGAGAAAAATTTTCAACCAAGAATTATATACCCTAATAAATATCTATGGACCCAATGAAAAAGCCCCAAAATACATAGCTCAGACGTTAAAAGAGTTGAAAAGCCAAATAGATGACTCCACACTCATAGTGGGAGACTTTAATACACCACTTTCTTTGAAAGATAGAACAACTGAAAAGAAACTCAACAAAGATGTAGAAGAGGTAAACAATTCAATCCACCAACTTGGCCTTATAGACATCTACGAGCACTTCACCCAACAGCAGCACAATATACAATCTTCTTCAGTGCACATGGAACATTTTCCATGATAGACTGTATGTTAGGACATAAAGCAAGCCTTCAAAAATTTAAAAACATTGAAATACTGCAAAGCATCTTCTCAGATCATAATGCTATCAACTTAGAAATCAACAATAGGAAGATCAACAGGAAAAGAGTAAACACATGGATACTGAACAACACCCACGTTGAGAAAGACTGGGTAAGAGAAGAAATCAAAATTGAATTTTGAAAATTCCTTGCATCAAACGGGAATGAAAACACAACATACCATAATCTTTGGGACACGGCAAAAACAGTGATCAGAGGCCAATTTATAGCAATAAATGCACACATTCAAAAAGAAGAAAGACCCAAAATCAACACTTTAAAGCAACATCTCCAACAATTAGTGAAAGAACAGCAAGAAAAGCCCTCAGTCACTAGAAGAAAGGAAATAATCAAGATTTGAGCAGAAATCAATGAAACGGAAAATAGAAGGGCTATAGAAAAAATCAACAAGACCACAGGTTGTTTTTTTGAAAAGATCAATAAAATTGACAAACAACGGGCAAATTTAACAAAAGAAAAGAAAGAGAGAATACAAATAACA
>NW_006922042.1:2007944-2008709 GCF_000298275.1 Orycteropus afer afer
CTACTGGAACTAATTGAGAGATTTAGCATCGTGGCAGGATATGAGATCAACGTCCAAAATCAGTTGGATTATTCTACACCAGCAAAGAGATTGCTGAAAAAGAAATAAGGAAATCCATACCATTTATAATAGCTACCAAAATAATAAAATACTTGGGAATAAATTTAGGGGCAAATTTAAGGGCCCTAATGTATGCCATAAGTAGACTATCAAGCATAACTCAAAATGCATAAACAGCAAAAGAGAAACCAGATAATTGGGACCTTCTAAAAATTAAATTTTTATGTGCTTCCAAAGCCTTCTTCAAAAGAATCAAAAGAGAACTTACAGATTGGGAAAAAATATTTGGTAATGGCATATCTGACAAGGGACTTATCTCTAGAATTTATAGAAAACTCTAATACCTCAATAACAAACAGACAAACAATCCAATTAAAAAATGGGCAGAAGACATGAATAGACACTTCACCAAGGAGGATATCCAAGAGACCAACAAACATATGAAGAAATGCTCATGATCACTAGCTATTAGAGACATGCAAATCAAAACAACAATGAGGTACTATCTTTCTCCAGCACTAGTAGCAAAGTTCAACAAGACAGAAAATAACAAATGCTGGCAAGGTTGTGAAGACATTGGGACTCTCATACACTGTTGGTGGGACTGTAAAATGGTACAACCATTGTGGAAAGCAGTATGGCAATTCCTTCAAAAGTTGGATTTAGAAATACCATTTGACCCAGCCATTCCATTACTAGGTATAT
>NW_006922042.1:2009692-2032548 GCF_000298275.1 Orycteropus afer afer
TCATGGAAACAATTAGTCCTAGAGACTGGTACACCATCTGATCTGCAGCCTATATGTCTATGAGACCAGAAGAACTAGATGGTGCCTGGCTATCACTGTCACCCACTTGGAAGGAGATCTATGTAGGAGATCTTGATAGAGAGGGAGAACAATGTGGAACAAAACTCAAAATCATTTGGAGGAAAAAAGGGGGGGGACCAGATTTGCTGGTCCGATGGAGCCTGGTGGAACCACTGAGACTATGCCCCTAACTGCCCTTCAGGTCTGGAATTGAACCCACACCTGTGGTTTCCAGCCAAGCAAAAGACAGGCATATAAGTTGAACATTTACCTCAAGTAGATACTCTCCTTGGAGAGAACAATCATGGGAGAAAGAAGGATTGCTTATGCACAGGGTGACAGCTCAGGGTGCAGGAGTCCATGGAGGGATGGACACAGGGAAGAGGTAACTATGGGGAGGAAGTGGGAGGAGAGCTGTTGCATTGTGGTAAACTGTGGTCAATGTCATGAGACAAAGTATATGTGAACTGCTGTATGGAAAGTGAATTTGCTGTGTAAATCTTCACCCAAATCATAATAAAAAAAAAGAAAGAAAGAACAATTTTACTAAATAAGTGGATGATTAGAAATCACACAGAAACATTTAATGGAAATCAAGGAGATTAATACTAAAAATTCAGAAATAAATAACATATTGGTAGAACAGAGGCATATAACTGAATCTACGGAAGACAAAATCATTGACATTGATGAAAAATCTCTTAATGGTAATCTGTTAAAGGAACGATAAAAAAAAAAAATGAAGAAGAACAAACCCTAAGAATGGGAATTCTTGGAATTCCAGAACAGGAAGAGCCCAAAAAAACACTGAGAAAATTGTCAAAGTTTTTTTAGAAGAAATTTCCCTAATATCATTAAAGACTAAATCATATGCATTCAAGAAGATCAACGAAGCCCAAATAATATAGATCTCAAAAGAATATCACCAAGACATGTCATAATCAAACTCTCCGAAACTGAAAATAAAAGAAGAATCCTGAAAGCAGCTTCAGAAAAATGAAAAGGTACCTACAAACAGCTTTAATTTCTCAGCAGAAACCATGCAAGCAAGAAAGCAATGGGAAGATATATTAAAAAACCTGGAAGAAAACAATTACAACCAAGAATTATATATTCAACAAAATTAACCCTCAAATATGATGTCAAAATTAGGACATTCTCAGATAAACAGAAATTAAAGGAATTTGTAAAAAAAAAAAAAAAAAAAAAAGACAAACTACATTGAATGTTAAATGGAGAACTTTGGACCAAAAACCAATAATGGGAGAAAATAACCTGAGATTATGACACATGACAACATTAGCTGGATATCAACCCAGATATAGAATAATCAAAAATAAAACCACAAGACTGAAAACCGGTAACAAGTTCTGTCAGTTTGTAAATAATGATAACTATAGAGCAAATAGAGGGAATAAATGATGTTGTTAAAAACTTCCAAATGCAGAGGGAGTAAAGATTATACCAAGATTGAAGAACTGTTTTAAATTTGGGAAGATAATATTAAATTACAGGGTAACTGCAAGGAAAATTAATGCACCTTCTCACCATACTGCACATGGCAGTCTTTAATCTTCATCAATAAATGCTTCTAGTCATCCTCACTTTCACCAAGCAAAGCTGTGTCGTCTGCATATCACAGGTTGTTAATGAGTCTTCCTCCAATTCTGATGCCACATTCTTCATATAGTCCAGGTTCTCTGATTATTTGCTCAGTGTACAGATTGAGTAATATGGTGAATGTATACAACCCTGACACACTCCCTTCCTGATTTTAAACCATGCAGTATCCCCTGTTCTGTTCAAATGACAGCCTCCTGGTCTGTGTACAGGTTCCTTATGAGTACAATTATGTGTTCTGGAATTCCCATTCTTCTTAATTTTATCCATAATTTGTTATGATCCACACAATTGAATGCTTTCTCATAGTGAATAAAACATACGTAAACATCTTTCTGGTATTTGCTTTCAGCCAAGATCCATCTGATGTCAGCAATGATATCCCTCATTCCACATCCTCTTCTGAATCCAGAAGACTGGAAGACTTGAAGTCCTCTGTCAATATACTGCTGCAATCATTTTTTGAATTATCTTCAGCATTATTTTATTTATGTGTGATATCAATGATATTGTTTGATAATTTCCACATTCTGTGGGATCACCTTTCTTTGGAATGGGCACAAATATGGACCTCTTCCAGTCAGTTGGCCAGGTGGCTGTCTTCCAAATTTCTTGTCATAGACAAGTGAGTGCCTTAGTTTGTTGAAACATCTCAAGGGGTATTCCATAAATTCCTGAAGCCTTGTGCATTGTCAATTCCTTTAGCAACTTCAACTTCTTCCTTCAGTACCATTAGTTCTTGATCATATGCCACTTCTTGATATGGATGAACATTGACTAAATTCTTCTTGGTACAGTGACTCTGTGTATTCTTTGCATCTTCTATTGATATTTCCTGCATCATTCAATATTTTTCCCATAAACTGCCATTGTGTCGATTCCAACTCATAGCAACCCCTCCTTGGGTTTCTAAGGTTGTATCTCTACAGAAGTAGATTGCCCAGTCTTCCTTCCAAGGAGTGGCTGGTGGGTTTGAACCACCAGACTTCTAGTTAGCAGTCAAATGCCTCAGACACAACTCTACAAGAGCACCAATAGAATCTTTCAATATTGCAACTTGAGACTTGAATTTTTTTTTTCAGTTATTTCAGCTTGAGAAAGGCTTAGTGTGTTCTTCCCTTGGTTTTCTAACTCCAGGTCTTTGCATACTTCATTGCAATAATTGATTTTGTCATCTCAAGCTGCTCTTTGAATTCTTCTGTTCAGCTCTTTTATCTTGTCAATTCTCCATTTGCTTTAGCTACTATCCTTTCAAGGGCAAGTTTCAGAGTCTCTTTTGACATCCATTTTGGTCTTTCTTCTTTCCTGTCTTTTTAATGACATTTTGCTTTCTTCATGGATGATGTTCTTGATGTCATCCAATAATTCCGCTGGTTTTCAGTCAATGATGTTCCATGCATCAAATTTATTCTTTAGATGGTCTCTAAATTCAGAAGGGATATTATCAAGGGCATATTTTGCCTCTCGTGGACTTGTTTTAAACTGTTTTCAGCTTCAACTTGAACTTGCATGTGAGCAGTTGATAGTCTGTTACACAGTTAGCTCCTGGTCTTGTTTTGGCAGAAGATATAGAGCTTCTCCATCACTTCTTTCCACAGATGTAGTCTATCTGATTCCTCTGTACTTCATCTGGTGAAGTCCACATATATAGCCATCGCTTATGTTGTTGAATAAAGGTATTTGCAATGAATAAGTCATTAGCCTTGCAAAATTCTATCATGTGATCTCCCAGCCTCATTTCTAGCACCAAGGCCATATTTTCCAACTATCAGTGATTCTTCTTTGTTCCAACTTTTGCATTCCAATCACCAGTAATTATCAACACATCTTGATTGCATGTTGGTCAATTTTAGACTGCAGAAATTGGTAGGAATCTTAGATTTCCTCTTCTTTGGCCTTGGTGGTTGGTGCATAAATTTGAATAATAGTAGTATTAACTGGTCTTCTTGTAGGCATATGGATATTATTTTGTCAGTGATAGCATTGTACTTCAGGATAGGTCTTGAAACATTCTTTGTGACAATGAATGCCATGCTATTACTCTGCAATTTGTCATTTCAGTATAGTACATCATATGGTTGTGTGATTCAAAATGGCCAAAACCAGTCCATTTCAATTCACTAATGTCTCATATATCAATCTTTATGCATTCCATTTCATTTTGAAAACTTCCAATTTTCCTAGATTCATACTTCATACAATCCATGTTCCAATTATTAATGGATGTTTGCAGCTGTTTCTTCTCATTTTGAATCATGCCAGATGAGCAAATGGAGGTCTCTAAAGCTTTACTCCATTCACACCATGACGGTCAGCTCTACTCTGAATAGGCAGCTCTTTCCTAGTCATATTTTGAGTGGCTTCTGACTGGAGGAGCTTATCTTCTGGCACTAAATCAGATAATGTTTCAGGGTTATTCATAAAATGTTTCAGTAATATATCAGATAGTATTTCACTGCTATTCATAATGTTCTCACTGCCCAATTCATTAGTGAATGGCCCCTTCCTTCTTCTGAGTCTGTCTTAGTCTGGAAACTCTGCTGAAACCTGTCCACCTAGGGTGACCCTGCTTGTATTTGAAATACTGGTGGCATAGCCTGCAGCCTCACAGCAACACACAAGACACCACAGTACGACAAACTGACAGATAAGTGGTGGTCCACAATAATACTAAACTTTAATATATCACTTTCAGCAAAGGATAGAACTAGAAAGAAACTCAACAAAGATACAGAAGATCTAAGCAACACAATCAACAATTAGATCTCATAGATTAATACAGAACATTCTATCCAAGAACAGCACAATATACATTCTTTTCTAGTGCACATTCTCCAGAATAGAGCATATATTGGGCAACAAAACAAGCCTCTATAACTTTAATAACATTAAAATACTACAAATTATCTTCTCAGATTGCAATGCTATAAAATTACAAATTAAGAACATGAAAATCATGAGAAAAAAAAATCAAATACATGGAAACTGAATAACACCTTCCTTAAAAACTACTGGGTTATAGAAGAAATAAAAAATGAAATTTAAAATAAAAAAAAAATCTTTGAATCAAATGAGAATGAAAACACACATACTTAAATCTTTGGGACACAGCAAAAACAATTCTCAGAGGTCAATTTATAGGAATAAACACACACATAAAAAAAGAATATCTATGTAGGAGATCCTGGATAGAGTGAGAGAATAATGTGGACCAAAACTCAAAATCATTTGAAAAGAAAAAAAAAAAAAAGAGCAGGTTTGCTGGTCTGATAGAGCCTGATGGAACCACTGAGACTATGGCCCCTAGCTGCCCTTCAGGTCTGGAATTGAACTTACACCTGTGGCTTCCAGCCAAACAAAAGACAGGCATATGAGATGAACATTTACACTAGGTAGATACACTCTTTGAAGAGAACAATCATGGGAGAAAGAAGGGCTTTGTATGCACAGGGACACAGCTCAATGGGTAGAAGTGCATGGAGGAAAGGACACAGGGAAGAGGTAACTATGTGGAGGAAGTGGGAGGGGAACTGTTGCATTGTGGAAAATTGTAGTCAATGTCATGAGACAAAGTGTATGTGAACTGCTGTATGGAAAGTGAATTTGCTCTGTAAACTTTCACCCAAATCACAATAAAAAAAGAAGAAGAAAGAAAGAAACACAATCAACACCTTACCCCAATCTCCAACAATTAGAAAAGCAACAGCAAAAAAAAAAAAAAAAGCCTATAGTCACCAGAAGAAAGGAAATTATATACATTCAAGCAGAAAAGGAAAAAAAAAGAAACCAAAAACAGAAAAACAAATGAAAGGATCCACAAGACTAGAAGTTGGTTTTTCAAAAGAATTGATAAAATTGACAAATCACAGGCAAATTTTACAAAGGAAAATATTCAAATAGCATGAATAAGAAATAAAACAGGTGATGTCACAACAGAACTTACTGAAATAAAAATAATAATAACAAAATATTATGAAGAACTGTACTCACACAAATTTGAAACCTAGAAAAATGGACACATTTCTAGAAACACACTACCTACCCAAATTAACACAGTCTGTAGTGGAAAATTTGAACAAAGCAATCACAAAAAAAATGGTATAAACAGGTCATAAAAAAATTCCCAAACAGGAACAAAACTCAAAATTATTAAAAACAAAAAAAAACAGTTTGTTGGTCTGATATAGCCTGGTGAAACCCCTGAGACTGAGACTATGGCCTCTAGCTTCCCTCCAGGTCTGGAATTGAACTCCTGTGGCTTCCAGCTAAATGAAAGACAGACATATGGGCTGAAAATTTACATCAGGTAGATACACTCCTTGGAGATATCAATCATGGGAGGACAGAATGGCAGTGTATGCACAGAGATACTGCTCAAGGGGCAGGAGTGCGATGGGAGGGAACCACACAGGGAAGAGGTAACTATGGGGAGGAAGTGAGAAGAGAGCTGTTACATTGTGGGATATTGCAGTCAATGTCATGAGACAAAATGTGTATGAACTGCTGTGTGGAAAATGAAATTGCTCTGTAAACTTTCACTAAATCACAAAAAAATTTAAAAAAAAAAAAAATCCCAAACAAAAAAATATTGCTAGCCCACATGGCTTCATTGGAAAATTCTACCAAAAATTTAGAGAACAGCTGACACCAATTATACTCAAACTATTCCAAAATATAGAAAAGGAGGGAATAGTCCTAAACTCATTATGAAGCAGGCATATCTCTGATATCAGGCAAAGACATCACTAAAAAGAAAATTATACACTAATATCCTTCATGAACATTGGCACAAAAATTCTTAACAAAATACTAGCCAATAGACTCCAACAACATATTTGAAAAATAATACATCATGACCAAGTGGTATGCATACAAGATATGCGAGAATTCTTCAGCTTTAGAAATACAATCAATGTGATCCACCACATAAACAAAACAAAGGGGGAAAATCAAATGATTGTCAATTGACACAGAAAAGGCATTTCAAAACACCCAACACCCATTCCTGATTAAAAAAAAAAAAAAAAAAAAACTCAGAAAAATAGAAATCTAAGGGAAATTCCTCAGCATAACAAAGGGCACATGCACAAAACAAAAGGCCAACATTATTCTCAGTGGAGAGAGGCTGAAGACATTTCTCCTGCAAATGGGAACCAGATGAACATGTCCTTTATTACCACTCCTGTTCAATGTTGTATTGGAAGTCCTAGCCAGAGAAATAAAACAAGAAAGAGAAATAGTAGGTATCCAAATTGACAAAGAAGAAGTAAAGTTATCTGTATTTGCAGAAAATATAATTCTATATAGAGAAAATTATAGAGACTCAACAAGAAAGCTACGGAACTCATAGAAAGATTAAACAATGTAATACGCTAAAAAATCAACATACACAAATAAGTGGGGTTCCTCTACGCTAACAATGAGAACTCTGAAAAGGATATCAGGAAAATGTACCATTCACTATCACCACGCAAAAGATGAAGTTCCCAGGAGTAAATCAAACCAGAAACACAAAGACCTATACAAGGAAAAGTACAACTCATTACTACAAAAATAAATAAATAAAGAGACACATATGAATGAAAGCATATACCATCCTCATGAATAGGAAGACCTAGTACTTTGAAAATGTAAATACTACCCAATGTGATCTACAGATATAATGAAAACTTGATCCAGATTTTATCATCATTTTTTAAAGAAATGAAAAAAAAACTAATCACCAACTTTATATGGAAAGGAAAGAGACTCAGGATAAGCAAAGCAGTATCAGAAGAACAAAGTAGGAAGCCATACACACACAACTTGCTAGATAGCATTCAAAACAGTCTGGTATTGGTACAATGACAAACACATAGACCAATGGAAGAGAATTAAAAACTCAGAAGTGTATCCAATAATTTATGGACATCTGATATTTCACAAAGAGCTGAAACTCATTAAATGGAGAACAAATAGTCTATAACAAATGTTGCTGGCAAAACTGGATATTCTTTTGCAGAAAAAATGAAATAGAATTCATATCTCTCACTATGTACAAAAGCTAACTCAGAATGGATAGATTTAAATGTAATACCTAAAACCATAAAGAATATGAAAGAAAAAATAGGGGAAAACTTAGGGACAAAAACACATGGCATAAATGCACTATCAAACATAACAAAAAAAATACACAATCACCAGAAGACAAACTAGATAGATGACAGGAATTTCCTAAAAATTAAACATTCATGTTTAATTTTACATGAAGTCAAAAGACTTCATTAAAAGAGTAAACAAGAGATCTTACCAATAGGAAAAACATTTTTGGCAATAATATATCTGACAAGGGACTAATCTCAAAATTTATAGAAAACTTCAACACCTCACCAACAAAAAGACAAACAATCCAATTAAAAAAATGGACAGAGGACATGAACAGACTCTTCACCAAAGAAGACATTCAGGCAGCTAACAAACACATGAAGAAATGTTCTCAATCATTAGCCATTCAAAAAAAAAAAAAAAGTCAAAAGACACTCCCGTCTAGTCTGTTCCAACTTAGCAACCCCTCCTTGCTTTTCCAAGCTGGTATCTATACGGAAGTACATTGCCCAGTCCTCCTTCTGAGGAGTGCCTGGTAAGTTTACCACCAGCCTTCTGGTTAGCAGTCAAATGCCTTAGGCACTACACCACTGTTAGCCATTAGAGAGATGTAAATCAAAACAACAATGAGATATCATTTCACCTCACAATTAATAGCCAAGGATGTTGAAAGTGTGTAACCTTCATACACTGCTGGTGGGACTGTAAAATGGTACAACCACTGTGGAAAACAGTATGGTCCTTCCTTAAAAAGGTTGAAACAGAAAGTCCTTTTGATCTAGGAATCTCACTACTAGGTATATATCCTAGAGAAATAAGAGTCATGACACAAACAGATACATGCACACCCATGTTCATAATAGCTTTATTCACAATAGCAAAAAGATGGAAACAACCTAGGTGCCCATCAATGGATAAATGGATAAATGAACTATATTACATGCACACAATGGAACACAATGCTACATGAAAGAATAATGGTGAATCTGTGAAAACACATCATAACATGGATGAACCTAGAGGATATTATGCTAAGTGAAATTCGTCAACCACAAAGGGACAAACATTGTATGAGACCAGTACTCTAAAAAGTCAGGAAAAGGTTAACACAGAGAAAGAAACATTCCTTGAAAGTAACCAAGGTGGGAGGGGAAAAGAGGGTAGAACCATACTAACTTGGGTAAAGAGAAAGGCAACATACAATATGTACAATATGGAAGAGGTCAGCATAAACAGACTGCACAAGGCAGCAGAAGACACTGGGAACAGCACAAGAGTTAAAGGCAGTAAAGATAAATGTTATTACATATTCAATTCTGCAATAATACTAATAACTATAAGCTATGAGCTATGGAACAAGTAGGGAAGGCCAGGAAGCAGCAGCAGCAGGCTTTTGGAGGGCTGGAACAGGTAGGGCAAGCAAGATTCTGGGAGTGGAGGAGTTTGGAATGCTAATAGAGATGAACTTGTCTGTCAGTTTGTCATCCTGTGATGGCTTGCGTGTTGACATGAGACTAGAGGCTATGCAATCAGTGTTTAAAATGCCAACAGGGTTACTCATGGTGGACAGGCTTCAGCAGAGTTTCCAGACTAACACAGACTTGAAAGAAGAAAGAGGCCATCCACTTCTCAAACAATTAGCCAGTGAAAACCTAATGAATAGCAGTGAAACACTGTCTAATATATTACTGGAAAACATCATGAATAGCCCTGAAACATTATCTGAGATAGTGCCAGAAGATGAGCCCCTCAGGTCAGAAGGAACTCAAAATATGACTAGGAAGGAGCTGTCTCCTCAGAATAGAGCCAATCTTAATGATGTGGATAGAGTAAAGCTATTGGGACCTCCATTTGCTGATGGGGCATGACTTGAAATGAGAAGAAACAGCTGCAAACATCCATCAATAATTGGAACATGGAACGTAAGAAGTATGAATCTAGGAAAATTGGGAGTTGTCAAAAATGAAATGGAACACATGAAGATTGATATCCTAGGCATTAATGAGCTGAAATGGACTGGTTTTGGCCATTTTGAACCAAACAATCATATGATCTACTATGCCGGGAATGACAAGTCAAGGAGGAGTGATGTGGCATTCATGGTCACAAAGAATGTTACAAGATTTATCCTGAAGTACAATGCTATGAGTAAAGTACCAGTTAATACTACTATGATTCAAATTTACTCACCAACTACCAAAGCCAAAGATGAGGAAATTGAAGACTTTTATCAACCTGTCTGAAATGGACCAAACACACAATCAAGATGTGTTAATTATCACTGGTGATTGGAATGCAAAAGTTGGAAACTTAGAAGAATCACTGTTGTTGTTGTTATGTGCCATCAAGTCAGCCCTGACTCAGCGATCCCTCCCTGGGTTTCCAAGGTGGTATCACTACGAAAGTAAATTGCCCAACCTTAGTTGGAAAATATGGTCTTGGTGATAGAAATGACGTGGGAGATCACATGATAGAATTTTGCAAGACCAATGACTTATTCATTGCAAATACCTTTTTTCAACAACACTAAAACTGGGTATACATGTGGACTTCACCAGATGGAATACACAAGAATAAGATTGACTATATATGTAGCCAGAGGCAATGGAGAAGCTCAATATCTTCAGCCAAAACAAGGCCAGGAGCTGATTGTGGAACAGACCATCAACTATTCATAAGCAAGTTCAAGTTGAGGCTGAAGACTGTTTTAAAAAAGTCCACAAGAGCCAAAAGATGACCATGATTATATCCCTCCTGAATTTAGAGACCATCTAAAGAATAGATTTGATGCATTGAACATCAATTACTGAAAACCAGAAGAATTGTGGGATGACATCAAGAACATCATCCATGAAGCAAGCGAGAGGTCGTTTAAAAGGTGAGAAAAAAGAAAAGACCAAAATGGATGTTAGAAGAGACTCTGAAACTTGCCTTTGAATGGACAGTAGCTAAAGCAAATGGAAGAATGGGCAGGATGAAAGAGCTGAACAGAAGAGTTCAAAGAGCAGCTCAAGAAGACAAAGTCAATTATTATAATGAAATGTGCAAAGACCTGGAATTGGAAAGGCATAAGGAAAGAACATGCTTGGCATTTGTAAAGCTGAAAGAACTGAGAAAAAAAATTTAAGTCTCGAATTGCAGTATTGAAAGATTCCATGGCCAATATGTTGAATGATGCAGGAAACATCAAAAGAAGATGGATGGAATACACAGAATCACTACACCAAAAAGAATTGGTAGATGAGCATCCATTTCAGGAGGTGGCATATGATCAGAAACCAATGATATTGAAGGAAGAAGTCGAAGCTGCACTGAAGGAATTGGCAAAAAACAATGCTCCAGACTTGACAGAATACCCATTGAAATGTTTCAACAAACAGATGTCATGCTAGACGCACTCACTCAGCTATGCCAAGAGATTTGAAGACAGCTACCTGGCCAACTGACTGGAAGAAATTGATATTTGTACCCATTCCTAAGAAAGGTGATCTCAAAGTGTGTTAGGCTGGGTTCTCTAGAGAAGCAAAACCAGTAAAGCTCAGAGAGAAAAAGAGAGAGAGAAAGAGACATTTATCTTAGGAAAATGCATCACACACTTATAGAAGCTGGCAAGTCTCAAGTTCTTGGATCAAACGTGAAGCTGCAGACTTTTCCTGATGCGCACAGCTACAGGGGCTGACAAGCTCAAGGTTGGCAGGCAGTATACCAACTGTTGACTCCAACAAATGATGAATCCAATATCTCCAGGCTGAAAGGTGGATTGTTTGTTATGGACAGTTGTAGGCAGCACAAGAGGATCCTGATCCACAGAAGAGTGTCTCTTTTTCCCAGGATGTCCATAAATATATTGGAAGCAGTCCACACCCCTAGGGAAACTCCATTTCAGTGGACTGGTTGCTCAAAACATATACATCTGGTCTCATCATGGGAATAACCCACATCACAATTGCTTAAACCACTCAGAATTGTGGTCCAGCCAAGTTGACACACAACTTCAACTATCACAGTCCACCCTTTGTCAACTTGGCTGTTGTACACATCTCCTTAACCATATATAATCTCTAAGTAAGGACAATTATAAAGTTATATTTGTGCCTAACATGATACACTAACATGCGTACAACTGAAACATAGTTCATAACAGAAAGAAACAAAAATAAATCATGCACATATACAATGAAGAAATGTAACAATCACAGTCCTCATTTCTGCAACTAGCCATATCATCGTAGCTGATATTCAGAACTACCTTCTTCTACCACCCATTCCATATTTCCCTTGCCCTCAGCAAGCACTCAGCTGGTCATGGTTCTTTGCCTGGTGGGGTGACCCAAACCTTCATTCATGATGGGTCTGGGGCATTAGCAGTCATATTAGAATGGGGTTGCTACAATTTTCCATTGACTTTAATCAAAGGGTATGGTAGTACTACGAGACGAACTAAAGAATCTCCTGTATTCCAGACATATTCTTCTTTGCCTCTGTTATGTAAGGTGAATCCAATTTCCCCTTGGTAATCAGGATCTATCATACCACATAGTATAGTAATACCCTTCTTTCTCTGTTGATCCAGAAGCATGAGGAAGCCAAAATAGCTGGGTGGCATTCTTAATTCCCAGTTCAATGCAATCAGTATTATGTGTCCAGGTGGGAGTGTCCCTCCTTTTGGAACTAAGATATCCAGACCTGCAGAGCATAGGGTAGCAGAGACAGGAAGCAAAAATTCTTTGAGTGGGTCACTAGAGGTAAAAGTGAATGGTATCACTTCTGTTTCCACCCCTTGGTTCCTGGACTCCATGAATCCTGGCTATTGTACAAACAGCATCATATATTGGATGCTGGTTTAGAGCATATACAGCCTCCTAGAGAACATTGTCCCAACCCTTCAAGGTATTGCCACCTAGCTGGTGCCATAATTGTATTTTTAGTGGGCCATTCCATCATTCTATCAAGCTAGCTGCTTCTGGATGATGGGGAACATGGTTGTTGTTATTATGTGCTGTTGAGTTGGACCCAACTCATAGAGACCCCTCCTTGGGTTTCTGAGGCAGTATTACTACGGAAGTAGATTGCCCCATTTTCCTTCCGAGGAGTGGCTGGTGGGTTTGAACAGCCAGCCTTCTGGTGAGCAGTCAAATGCCTTAGGCACTATGCTGCCAGAGACCAGTGAATTCCATGAGCACTGGCCCATTGACACACTTCATTTGCTGTGAAGTGAGTCCCTTGATCTGAGGCAATGCTGTGTGTGATACCATATGGTGGAAAGGCATTCTGTAAGTCCACAATATAGTAGATTTGGCAGAAACATAGCATTCAGGGAAGCCAAATCAATATCCAAAATAAGTATCTATTCCATTAGTAACAAAATGCTGTCCTTTCCATGATGGAAGTGGTCCGATGTAATCAACTTGCCACCAGGTTGCAGGCTGATCATCCCAAGGAATGATTCTATATCACAGATTCAGTGTCTGTTTCTGATGCTGGTAGATTGGGCACTCAGCAGTGGCAGCAGGCAATTCAGACTTGCTAAGTGGAAGTCCATGTTGCTGAGCTCATGCATAACCTCCATCCGTGCCATCATGGCCACTTTGTTCATGAGCCCATTGAGCAATGACAGGAATAGCTGGGGGAAAAGGATGAGTGGTTTCCACTGAACATGTCATCTTATCCACCTGATTGTTAAAGTCCTCCTTTGCCGAGGTCACCTTTTGATGAGCATTCACATGAGACACAAATGTCTTTACTCCTTGGCCCAGTCAGAGAGATCTATCCACATACTTCTTCCCTGTACACCCTTGTCACCAATTTTCCAATCATGCTCCTTCCAATTTGCAGACCATCCAGCCAAGCCATTAGCCACAGCCCATGAATTCATATACAATCTTACATCTGGCCATTTCTTGTTCCATGCAAAATGAACAGCCAGATGCACAGCTTGAACTTCTGCCCATTGAGATTTCCCTTCAGGGTTGTCCTTCAGGGAAGTCCCAGCAAGGGGCTGCAATGCCACTGCTGTTCACTTTTGAGGGTGCCTGCATATCATGCAGAACCATCTGTAAACCAGGCACGAGTTTTCTCTTCCTCAGTCAGCTGATCATAAAGAACTCCCCATGAGGCCACAGGTGCAGACCAGGACAGGGAAGGTGATGTGACTGGAGTGGAGACCATAGGCATTTGAGCCACTTCCTCATGCAACTTACTTTTGCCTTCCAGTCTTGCTTGAGCCGTATCTCTGAAATATCACTTCCATTTAATGATGGAGTGCTGCTGTGCATGTCCCACTTTATTACTCTGTGGGTAAGACAACATCCAGTTCATGATTGACAGCTGAGGCCTCATGGTGATGTGTTGGCCCATTATTCGGCATTCAGTCTCTACTAAAGCCCAATAACAAGACAAAAGCTGTTTCTCAAAAGGAGAGTAGTTATCTGCAGAGGATAGCAGGATTTGCTCCAAAATCCCAAGGTTCTCCATTGCAATTCACCAATAGGAACCTGCCAAAGACTCCAAACAGCATCTCTATCTACTACAGACACTTCAAGCACCATTGGACCAGCTGGATCATATGGCCCAAGTGGCAGAGGAGCTTGCACAGCAGCCTGAGCCTGTTGCAGAGCCTTCTGTTGTTCTGAGCCCCACTCAAAACAGCAGCTTTCTGAGTCACTTGATAAATAGGCTGCAGCAACACATCCAAATGAGGGATATGTTGCCTCCAAAATCCAAAGAGGCCCACCAGACATCGTGCTACTTTTTAGTTGTGGGGGAAGCCAGATACAATAGCTTATCCTTCACTTTAATAGGAATATCTCGACATGCCCACACCACTAGACCCCTAGAAATTTCACTGAAGTGGAAGGTGCCTGAATTTTGTTGGGTTATTTTCCCACCATCTAGCACACAGATGTCTCACCAATAAGTCTAGAGTCATTGACGTTTCTTCCTATAAGGTCCAATCAGCATAATGTGATCAATATAATGGACCAGTGTGATGTCTTTTGGAAGGGAAAGACGATCAAGATCCCTGCGGACTAAATTATGACATAGTGTTGGGGAGTTGATATATCCCTGAGGAAGCACTGTGGAGCCTTGCCAGCTGAAGGCAAACTGCTTCTGATGGCCCTCTGAAATTGGTATTGAGAAAAAGGCATTGGCCAGATCAATAGCTGCATACAAAGTACCAGGAGACATACTAATTTGCTCAAGCAATGAAACTACATCAGGAACAGCAGCTGCAATTGGAGTAACCAGATGATTAAGTTTATAATAATCTATTGTCATTCTTCAAGAACTATCTGTTATTCAAACAGGCCAAATAGGTGAATTAAATGGGGATGTGGTAAGAATCACTACCCCTGCATCCTTCAAGTCCTTGATGGTTGCAGTAATCTCTGCAACCCCCCCCCCCCCAAGGATGTGGTATTCCTTTACTATTTTCCTAGGTAGAGTCAGTTCTAATGGATTCCACTTGGCTTTTCCTACCATAATAGCCCTTACTCCACATGTCAAGGACCCAATGTGGGAATTTTCCAGTTGCTCAGTGTATCTATTCCAATTATGCATTCTGGTACTGGGGAAATCACTACGGGATGGATTTGGGGACCCACTGGACCCCACTGTGAGACACACCCGAGCTAAGATTCCATCAATAACTTGACCTCCATATGCCCCCACTCTGACTGGTGGGCCACGGTGATGCTTTGGGTCTCCTGGAATTAGTGTCAGTTCAGAGCCAGTGTCCAGTAATCCCCGAAAAGTCCTATTATTTCTTTTTCCCCAATGAACAGTCACTCTTGTAAAAGGCCTCAGATCCCCTTGGGGAAGGCTTACGGAAAGATTGACATTATACATTTTGGCAATGTAGTGGCATCTTTCCTCAAGGGGACCTGGCCTCCCCTTTATTCAAGGGGTTGGTCTGTAAACTGACTCAAGCCTAGGAATTGATTGAGAGACCATGAGTCTGTACTCTGGCAATTCAATCTAGACTGCCATTCATGTGACCTAGAATTCTTCTGTCTATACAGATCAAGGAAATATTTAGTAACTTGCCATATATTTCACTCCTAGGAATACCATGACTAAGTAGCCAATGCCATACTTCCACACAAGTCAGAGTATTTTGATTACTCTTTTGATTCTGCTGTCCATTATGGTAACCACGTCCACCTTGTCTTTGTAGATTAACTACTGCCACTTGGCCTCTACTACCATGGGGTCTAATCAGCCCCATCTGTCTTAGTTCAATTAGGGTAGTTCCCACTGTCAAATCCAGATTACATGAAATAGCAATCACAGCTGCCTTCAAGGATGATGGAACTCCCTTCACAAATTTGTTTCTCACAATACTGGTGAAAGGTGTGTCCCCTGGACTCTCCATTTCTGGCTCTAGAGATCTAATCTGATAAATCCATTCCAACAGGCCAATTTCCCTAAGCCTCTGGATACCTTCTTCTACATTATACCAAGGCAGGTCTGGTACTTCAACTTGACTTAAGATGTTGTTGTTGTTGTTGTTATGCGACGTGGAGTGCATATGCAACTCATAGTGACCCCTCCTTAGGTTTCCAAGGCAGTATCACTATGGAAGTAGATTGCCTAACCTTCCATCTGAGGAGTGGCTGGTGGGTTTGAACCGCCAGTCTTCTGGTTAGCAGTCAAGTGCCTTAGGCCCTACACTACCCGAGCTCCTCCTGACTTAAGATAGGCCACCACATAATCCATGCTTCAGTAAGCCAACCAAATAAACTATTAGATCCTTTCCTAACCTCTTGAGCTGAAACCTTGAATGAAGAATCTGTACTTAGTGGGCCTAAATCAATAAACTCAGACTGATTCAATGTTACATTCCTTGCACCATTATTCCACACCCTCAGTAGCCATTCCCATAAATAGTCTCCATGTTTCTGTCTGTACATGTTAGCAAAATCAAGTAGGTCTTTTTGGTTGTAGCATACAACCTCCTCAGTCACACTTTGTTATTTCACCTTTTGGGGCTTGCTTGGACTTAACTTTAGTTATAGGTCTAGCAGCAACAATGGGTGGTTGGGGAGGTTCCTGAGAACATTCAGCAATGTCTTCCATAGCCTCTATCTCAGTCAATGACCCAGCAGGAACAGTTGGGTTAATCACATCAAACTGAGGTGGAAGGGATGATGGTTTTACAGTAATCCCTTCAGATGGGAGGGATTCTACAGAACTTCCAGGCTGCATATCCTCATCTTCCTGAATGTCTTCCCATATGTCTCCATTCCAGGTTTCAGGATCCCATTTTTTCCCAATCAATGCCCTCACTTTAACTTCACACACCATTCTGGGTTGGCAGTTAAATTGACATTGTAATTCAGCCACTCTTACAATAATACCCTGGGTTTGGTTTTCAGCAATATCAGCTCTGTTACTAGAAGAAATAAGACTTTCTTTCAGGACACAACTGGAAACATTGAGGTCTTTTATGCAGTGCTTGAGCTGTGACTCAGCAGCCCTCAGCTTGTCTCGCTCTTTCACCACTTTGACTAACATAAGCAGGATCAACCAACCAGTTTCCTTATACTCCTCACGCTGACAAAATTGCAGAAAAGTATCAAATATGTGATCACTTAGAGCCTCATTTCTCAAAAATGCTTGATCTATTGCTGGTGCTATTTTGCATATTAATGTTACCACCTCATGCCATGGATAAGTAGGGCCCTCTTTACTAATGGAGCCAGAGTCACCAGTGCCTTTACAAATCAATGAAATTGGAGAACCAAAGCAGAATCAGCGAGAACCAATTTAGGAAGCCCATCCTTATGATTTTGTCTTTCTAGAACCACTCCCGGTACCAAAAGAGTTAGGCTGGGTTCTCTAGAGAGGCAAAACCAGTAAAGCTTACAGAGAGAGAGAGAGAGAAAGAGAAATTTATCTTAGGAAAATGTGTCACACACTTATAGAATCTGGCAAGTCCCAAGTTCTTGGATCAAACGTCAAGCTGGAGGTTTTTTCCTGACTCACACAGCTGCAGGGACTGACAAGCTCAAGGTTGGCAGGCAGTATACCAGCTGTTGACTCCAACAAATGACAAATCCAAGATCTCCAGGCTGAATAGTGGATTGTTTGTTCATGGGCAGTTGCAGGCAGCACAGGAGGATCCTGATCCACAGAAGAGTGACTCTTTTTCCCAGGATGCCCATAAATATATTGGAAGCATCCCACACCCCTAGGGAAACTCCCTTTCAGTGGATTGGTTGCTCAAAACATACACATCTGAATTCATCATGGGAATAACCCACATCACAACTGCTTAAAACCCTCAGAATTGCGGTCCAGCCAAGTTGACACACAACTCCAACTATCACACAAAGAATGTGGAAATTATCGAACAATATTGTTGATATCACAAGCAAGTAAAATCTTACTGAAGATAATTCAAAAATGGTTGCAGCAGTATATTGACAGAGAACTTCCAGAAATTCAAGCTAGATTCAGAAGGTGACTTGGAGAAGGGATTATTATAACTGATGTCAGATGATCTTGGCTCAAAGCAAAGAATACCAGAAAGATATTTTTGTGTGTGTATGTTTTATTGATGAAGCAGAGGCTCTGATTGTGTGGTTCATAACAAATTGTGGATAACATTGACAAGAATGGGAATTCCAGAATACTTATGGTACTCATGAGGAACCTGTACACAGACCAGGATGCTGTCATTTGAACAGAACAAGGGGACGCTGCATGGTTTAAAATCAGGAAGGGTAGTGTGTCAAGGTTATATCCTTTCACTATACTTATTCAAACTGTTTGCTGAGCAAATAATCAAAGAAGCTGGACAATATGAAGAAGAATGTGGCATCAGGATTGGAGGAAGAATCATTAACAACGTCTGATATGCTGACGGCACAACTTTCTTTGCTGGAAGTGATAACGATTTGAAGCACTTGCTGATGAAGATTGAAGACTACAGTCTTCAGTATAGATTACACCTCAATATAAAGAAAACAAAAAGCCTCACAAGTGGACCAATAAGCAGCATCATGATGAATGGAGAAAAGACTGAAGTTGTCTAAGACTTCATATTACTTGCTTCTACAATCGACACCAATAGAAGCAGCAGTTAAGACATCAAAAGACATACTGCATTGGGCAAATCTGTTGCAAAAGACCTCTTTCAAATGCTGAAGACCAAAAATATCTCCTTGAAGACTAAGATGTGCCTAACCCAAGCCATAGTATTTTCAATTGTCTCATATGCATGTGAAAACTGGACAACAAATAAGGAAGACCAAAGAAGATCAAAGATGCTTTTGAGTTCTGGTGTTGGTAAAGAATGCTGAGAGTACCATGGATAAAAGAATGAACAAATCTGTCCTGGAAGAAGTACATCAGAATGTTCCTTGGAAGCAAGAATGGCCAAACTTCATCTCACTTACTTTGGTCATATTGTCAGAAGGAACCATTCTCTGGAGAAGGATGTCACGTTTGGTACAGTGAAGGGTTAATGAAAGAGGGGAAGGCCCCCAACAAGATGGATTCCCACAGTGGCCGGAGCAATGGTCTCAGGTATAGTAGGGATTGTGAGGTTGGCACAGAACTGAGCAGTGTTTCATTCTGTTGTACATAAGGTCTCTATGAGTAGGAGATAACTCGACAGCACATAACAACAACAACAACATATGTGGATACCAAGATAGACATTCCAGCTGAACAGAAGTGGGAAGATAAATAGGACTATATCATGAACATATATAGGTTTGACAGAGGATATATCTATCTATCTATATATATATATTTATATGTGCTGCAAATATGTCCATTAATATAGTAGAGTGTACAGGGGACAAAGTTATGAAAACATCTTAGCTATGAGCAAACATGTTGAAGGAATGAGTCACTGGGCCTGGGAGCTCAAGATTATAATCTTGGGGGACACTGAAGTCAATTGGCATAACATAGTTCACAAAGATAATATCCTACATCCCATTTTGGTGAGTAGTGACTGGGGTCTTAAAAGCTTGTGAGCACCCTTCTAAGATGCAACGATTTGTCTCTCTCTATCTGAAGCAAAGAAAGGTGAAGAAAATCAAAGACATATGGAAACAATTAGTCCAAAGGACTAATGGACCACACAAACCTCAGCCTCCATGATCTTGAAACCAGAAGAATTAGGTGGTGCCTGGCTACCACTGCTGACTTCACTGAAAGGGATCCCAATAGGAGGTCCTAGACAGGGTGGGAGAAAAATGTGGAACAAATTTCAAAATAATAAAAGTAGACCAGCATCACTGGTTTGATAAAGACTGGTGGAACCCCTGAGACTATGGCCCTTAGACATCCTTCAAAGCTAGAAGTGAGCTCACCCCTATGACTCAACTTTGAACCAAACAATAGCCAGTCCTATAAGGTGAACGACAGCACCAGGAAGGTACATATTCATTAGAACAATCATCCATATGAGATCAAAAGGGTAGCATTTGCCCAGGGATAAAGATCAGAAGGCAGGATAGTGTAGAAAGGACAAAGGGAAATGGTAAATAATAGAAATAGGAAGAATGCTCTTACATTGTGGGGATTGCAATTATCATCACAAAACAAAATGTATATGAATTGTTGAATGGAAAACCAATTTGCTCTGTAAACTTTCACCCAAACCACAAGAAAGAAAAGAATTAATCTACATACTGTATGATTCTATTGATATAGCAGTCTTGAAACAAACAAAAAAAAAAATTGACAGAGATATTGAAGAGATTAGTGGCTGTCAGGAGTTCATGATGGCAGCAGGTGTGGCAGCCACCTGTCAGTATAGTCAGTATAAAGATGTATCATGAGGGAGATCTTCATAGTGATAGGATAATTCTGTGTCTTGAAGTGGTAGTAGTTACATGAATATACATATGTGATAAAATAACACTGAACTATAGGTATGATACAATATGAACTGAAATTGTGGGATGCTGTCTTCTAACTAAATAGCCTAAGATTTAAAAATCTCACCCAACAAACTGTCTAAAAGTTCAAGGTAATACTATGTGATGACTAAGTTATGAGCTCTTTGAATAAGCAACTGACCTGACACCTGCAATTCCCAGATAGCCTCCTGGTAATTATTCTGGGAGATGAAGCTGCAGCCGTACAAGTCAGCATCTGAGGAAGTGACATTCTCCAGTCTCAAGGAGACATGCCCCTTGGTAATGGAGTCCTTTATGAGCTCAGTTCTCCCATGGTAGGATGGCATCTGCATATGTTTCTGGTCTTTCCCATCCTTGTAGATGTGGACCACATCAGAAAACCGATTCCTAAAGAACCTCACTTCCATGGCCTCTGCAGTCAACTCAGGATAGAGGAAGCAGGAGAACACTACATCTTTCCCCACCAAGGCCTGGACAGGTTTGTCTGGTCCAATCACTTCCCATTGGCCTGTAGGAGGAAACACAACAGAAAACTCAGCAAAAACCATTTCAGTGTGAATTATTCAGGGCTAGAGTGGACTGATGATATGTGCTGGGTGAAATGTCCATAATAACCTTCTTAACCCAATGACTTGCAACACCGTATCCCCTGACCCTTGAGAAAACACTTCCACATCAGTTACTTCATTTGGTCCTCAAAAATGTCCCAATACATGTGTGCTATAAATACTGACATTTACAAGATGTGAAACTGTATTTCAGACACTTGAGTTATCCAGAAGAGACACTTTCCAAATGCTGACCCTATGACTAGAGTTGAATCTATACCCACTTATCCCCCCTGTCTCTCTGCTTCACTATAAATTCACCACAGCTCATTTTTCATCTTTTTGCTTAAACCAAAGACAAATCCTTTTACAGTGATCCAGGAGATATATGACCCATAATTCAGGCTCCAGAAATGCCCTTTTCACCGTGTCATGTTGTTAGGTGCCGTCAAGTCAGCTCCAACCCATAACGACCCTATGTAAAACAGAACAAAACACTGCCCAGTCCTATGCCAGCCTCACAATCTTTGCTACACCTGAACCCATAGTTGCAGCCACCATGACAATCTATCTCATTGAGGGTCTTCCCATTGTTTGTTGACTCTCCACTTCACCAAGCATGATATCTTTCTCCAAGAAATGGTCACTTCTGAAAACACGACCAAAGTAGTTGAGACGAAGTCTGGCCATTCTCGCTTCCAAGGAGCATTCTGGCTGCACTTCTCTCAGGAAAGATTTGTTTGTTCTTTTGGCAGTCCATGGTACTTTCAGTATTCTTCACCAACACCACAACTCAAAAGCATCAGCTCTTCTTCGGTCTTTCTTATTCATTGTCCGGCTCTCACATGCATATGAGGCTATTGAAAATACCATGGCTTGGGTTAAGTGCATCTTAGTCTTCAAGGGAACATCTTTGATCTTCAGACTTTAAAGGGGTCTTTTTCAGATTTGCCCAGTGCAAGGCATCATCTGATGTCTTGATTGCTGCTTCTATGGGTGTTGATTGTGGAAACAAGGAATATGAAATCTTTAACAACATCAATCTTTTCTTCTGATGCTGCTTATTGGTCCAATTGTGAGGATTTTTGTTTTCTTTATGTTGAGATGTAATCCATACTGCAAACTGTAGTCTTTAATCTTCATCAATAAGTGCTTCAAGTCATCCTCACTTTCAGCAAGCAAAGTGTGTCATCTGCATATCACAGATTGTTAATGAGTCTTTCTCCAATCTTGATGCCACTGTCTTCATGTAGTCCACCTTCTCAGATTATTTGTTCAGCATACAGATTGAATAAATATGATGAAAGGATATAATCCTGATGCACTACTTTTATGATTTTAAACCATGCATTATCCTGTTGTTTTGTTCAAACCACAGCCTCCAGGTCTATGTACAGTTTCTTCATAAGTACAGTCAAGTGTTCGGGAATTCTCATTCTTCTCAATGTTACCTACTATTTGTTATGATCTACATAATCAAATACTATTGTATAGTCAATAAAACACAAGTAAACATCTTTCTGGTATTCTTTGTTTTCAGCTAAGATCCATCTGACAATCTGAGCAATGATATCCCTCATTCCACATCCTTTTCTGAATCCAGCTTGCATTTCTGGAAGTTCTCTGTCAAAATACTGCTGCAACCATTTTTTTTTTTTTTTTT
>NW_006922042.1:2039320-2043327 GCF_000298275.1 Orycteropus afer afer
TTTCACGCAAATTCTTCTGCTAGTTGGGGTTTAGTCCAAATCTGCATCCTTTCCTTCAAGGCTCAGGGGTCCAAGATTATCTTCTGTGTCTGTATTTATTGGTTTCCCTTTTCTTTGTTGAAGAGGGTCTGTGCAATCCTTCTGCCTAGTCCGCCATCTTGCCCCGCCTCTTCCTGCTGCAACCATTTTTGAATTATCTTCAGTAAGATTTTACTTGTGTGTGATATCAATGATATTGTTCAATAATATCTGCATTCTGTGGGATTACCTTTCTTTGGAATGGGTACAAATATGGATCTCTTCCAGTCAGTTGGGCAGGTAGCTATCTTCCAAATTTCTTGGTATAAATGAATGAGCCTCTCCAGCATTGCATCTGGTTGTTGAAACATCTCAGTGGGTACTCTGTCAATTCCCGGAGACTTGTTTTTTGCCAATTTCTTCAGTGCAACTTTGACTTCTTCCTTCAATACCATTGATTCTTGATCATATTCCATCTCTTGAAATGAATGAACATCGACCAGTTCTTTTTGATACAGTGACTCTGTGTATTCCTTCCATCTTCTTTTGATGCATTATTAAATATTTTGCCCATAGAATCTTTCAATATTACAACCTGAGGCTTGATTTTTCCTTCAGTTCTTTCAGCTTGAGAAATGCCAAGCATGTTCTTCCCCTTTGGTTTTCTAACTCCAGATCTTTGCACATTTCATTATAATAATTGATTTTGTCTTCTCAAGCTGCCCTTTGAAATCTTCTGTTCAGCTCTTTTGTCTTGTCATTTCTTCCATTTGCTTTAGCTATTCTTCATTCAAGAACAAGTTTCAGAGTCTCTTCTCACATCCATTTTGGTCTTTTCTTCCTTTCCTGTCTTTTTAATGACCTCTTGCTTTCTTCATGTAGATGTTCTTGATTTCATCCCAACAATTTCTCTGATTTTCGGTCATTTGTGTTCATTGCATTAAACCTGTTCTTTAGATGCTCTCTAAAGACAGGTGGGATATAATCAAGGTCATATTTTGGTCCTCATGGACTTCTTTTAATTGTCTTCATCTTCAACTTGAACTTGCACATGAGAAACTGATGGTATTTTCTAGAATCAGCTCCTGGCCTTTTTTGGCTGAAGATATTGAGCTTCTCCATCACCTCATTACACAGATGTAGTTGATCTAATTCCTGGATACTCCATCTAATGAAGTCCACATGTATATCCACTGTTCATGGAGTTGAAAAAAGGAATTTTCAATGAATAAGTTATTGGCCTTGCAAAATTCTATCATGCGATCTATAGCATTATTTCTATCACCAAAGCCATATTTTCCAAGTGCCAGTGATTTTTCTTTGTTTCTAACTTTTGCATTCATTACCAGTGATAATTAACACATCTTGGTTACATATTTGGTTCTTTACAGACTGCAGAAATTGGTAAAAATCTTCAATTTCCTTTGGTGGTTGGTGTGTAAATTGAATCATATAGTATTAACTGGTCTTCCTTGTAGGTGTATGTATATTATCCTATCACTGACAACATTGTACTTCAGGATAGATCTTGAAACATTCTTTGTGACGATGAATGCTAGGGCATTCTTCTTCAGTTTTTTATTCTTGGCATAGTAGATCATATGGTTGTCTGATTCTAAATGGCCCAAACCAGTCTACTTCAGGTCACTAATGCCTAGGATATCAATCTTTATACATTTTTGACAACTTCCAATTTTCCTAGAGTCATGCTTTGTACATTCTCTATTCCGATTATTAATGGATGTCTGCATCTGTTTCTTCCCATTTTGAGTCATGCCACATCAGCATATGGAGGTCCCAAAAGCTTTACTCTATCCACATCAATAAGATCTACTCTACTTTGAAGAGTCAGCTCTTCCCTAGTCGTATTTTGAGTGCTTTCCAACATGGCTCATCTTCTAGCTCTATATTGGACAATGATTTAGGGCTATTCATAAAGTTTTCCAGTAATATATCAAGTAGTGTTTCATTGCTGTTCATAAGGTTTTCACTGGCCAATTCTTCTTCCAATCTGTCTTAGTCTGGAAGCTCCACTTAAACCTGTCCACCATGGGTGACCCTGCTGGAATCTGAAATACCAGTGGCATAGCCCCCAGCCTCATAGCAACACACAGGCCACCACAGTGACAAACTGACAGACAAATGGTGGTCACTGTGTTATAGAACAGCAAAACCTCAGAATATCCCCCAAAGATCCAACTTTACCAACACTAAATTTAGAACTTTCACACCAGGCCATTCCAATTCCAGAAGGTTCTTCCTTGGCATGAAACAAAATCTTATTTGTTATGGTGGTCTCTTGTTCATATTGGCATTTCCACTCTGCACGCATGATCAATGTGAGTTGGCAACTAACAAAAATAGGTTAGGTTGCAGTATGCAGTCATTTAATCAAACGTTACTCAGGGGTTGCCAGTAAGGTATTTTGTGGCTGTGGTTAACATCTACAATTAGTAACTTTGAGATAGAGCATCCTGAAATGTAAATATCTGGTGTACTTCACTTGACTAAAGGATGAGTATTTCTGGGTCTGAACTTAAACTGAAGAAAGGTGAGTGACCTCTATAATTGAACTCCACTTCTTTCCAGTGAGGGTTTTGTTTTTTGTTTTTGAGATATATTGTTGGCTTTTCTTTGTGTTTACTCTTTTGTCCTTTCCTTATTCAGTTCAATCTTTGAACATTTTCATGGGATCCAATTTGTAGGGTGATATAGCAGCTCCTGTTTTGTGAGGTTTCTTGCTCTTTTCTTTCAAGTACACATTTAAGGACCCCTAAGGGAATATTTTATTCATTGACAGCCTGCGATAGGCAGATGACACAACCATGCTCAGTATTAAGTCATTTTCTTCCATTTTGTGATCTGATTTAATTATCCTATGTGTTGTAAATCTTAACGTTTATGATGGTAATGAGGCAGGAGAGTGGCAATTATATTAATAAGACAGAATACAATCTACAGAATTAGGTTGTATATTGAGTTAATGTCTTTTGAGATGTTAAAGAGATTAAACATATTAACAGAGACAAAGGGGACCTCTGTACCACCAAGAAAGGAGAGGAATGGAAGAAGTCCTTTGGACCCAGGGTCTCTGCTCTGTGAACCTCCCATATTGTTGTTGTTGTTGTTATGTGCCGTTGAGTCAGAGTTGACTCATAGCAACCCCTCCTTGGGTTTCCAAGCAGTATCACTACAGAGTAGATTGCCCCATCTTCCTTCCAAGGAGTGGCTGGTGGGTTTGAACCGCCAGCCTTCTGGTTAGCAGTCACATGCCTTAGGCACTACCTCCCATAGGAAGATTAATGTCAAAACACATGGAGATGTCCAAGGGATACCAAGCCCACATATGTTGAAAGGAGACAAAGACCTTCCCCGGAGCTAACAGGAAGAGAAAGCCTTCCCCAAGAGCTGACCTCCTGAATTTGGATGTCTAGGCCCCTAAACTGTGACAGAATAAATATCTGTTGAGTAAAGCCATCCACTTGTAGTATTTCTGCTATAGCAGCATTAGATAAGTAACACACAGAGGGACCAGTCTCTGGAGAAAGATATCATGCTTGGTAAAGTGGAAGATCAGTGAAAAAGGGGAAAAAACTTCAAAAAGATTGACACATTGACTGCAACAATTGGCTCAAGGATAGCAAAGATTGTAAGGAAAGCACAGGAGCAGGTATTGTTTTGTTCTGTTGTGCATAGGGTCACTATGAGTGGAAAGTGACTCAACAGCAGGTAACAGCAACAAAAAGTCACTTGTGATTGTGTGATGATTACCTTTCTTTTCAGAGACCACAAATTATGTAGGGTCACTGTCTGACGTTTTTGTATACATCTCTTTGTATTGGGAATGTTTGTTGACTGATCACATATATTAATTTACTGATATATACATATATGTGAGTGTGTGATGTATATATGTGCATCAGAGGCAAAGTATGTTTCATAAAAACTTTGGAAGTAAATGATTATTTTTTTTCTAATTTTAACACTAA
>NW_006922042.1:2043427-2048797 GCF_000298275.1 Orycteropus afer afer
TTAAGTGTTTTCATTCATGCATCTTCAGGAAAGTATTGTTAAAAGAAGGATAACTCTGTATCAATATCTCTTTGACCATTGCTGACGTGGAATAGTAAATAGCTATGATACTTTTCCTTGCCCCACCCAACCCAGAGTTCACCTGCCCTGGGAAGGGCACTTCCTTTGAGCACTGACTGCTTCACCACAGGAGCCTATTCTCTGACTCTCTGAGGAGACTTTCTCTCACTTTCTGGAATCTACTTCTGGAATCTACAGCAAGCCAGAAGTGCTGAGATTTTAACCACCCTAGAGAGGTTGGGCAATCTACTTCTGTAGTGATACTGTCTCGGCTACCCAAGGAGGGGTCGCTATGAGTCGGGTTCGACTCAATGGCACATAATAACAAAAACAACAGAGACATTTCTAGAAGCGCTGATGAATAGTGCCTAAGGCATCTGACTGCTAACCAGAAGGCTGGTGGTTCAAATCCATCAGCCACTCCTCAGGAGGAAGACTGGGCAATTTAATTCCATAGAGATACCACCTTGGAAACTCAAGGAGGGGTCGCTATGAGTTGGAACAGACTTCATGACATTGAGTTTGATTTTTTGCTTTAGAGACATTTCTTTACATTCCTCTGCAACACTCATCTATCAGTTTCTCATACTGTTATTTGCATATTACTCTGAGGCTTGAAGCTATGCCATCAATATTTAAAATACCAGCAGGGTCACCCCTGGTGGACAAGTTTCAGCAGAGCTTCTGGTCTAAGACAGACTTGGAAGAAGGAAGGAATCATAAATTTCTCAAAGAATGGGCCAGTGGAAATCTTATGAATAGCAGTGAAGCACTGTCTGATATATTCCTAAAAAGCTTTATGAATACCTGTGAAATATTGTCTGATATAGTGCCAGAAGAGGAGCCCCTATGCTCAGAAGGCACTCAAAATATGACTGGGGAAGAGCTACCTCCTCAAAGTATAGTTGACCTTACTGAAATGGATGGAGTAAGGCTTATGGGACCTGATTTGCTGATGTGGCATGACTCAAAATGGGAAGAAAAAGTTACAAACAGCCATTAATAATCAGAACATGGAATGTATGAAGTATGAGTCTAAGAAAACTAGAAGTTGTCAAAAATGAAATGGAACACATAAAGATCAATATCCTAGGCATTGGTGAGCTGAAATGGACTGGTTTTGGCCATTTTGAAACAGACAATCATATGATCTACTATGCTGGGAATGACAAATTGAAGAGAAATGGTGTGGCATTTATCATTCCAAAGAATGTTTCAAGATCTATACTGAAGTAAAACACTATCAGTGATAGGATACTATCCACACACCTACAAGGAAGACATGTTAATACTACTAATATTCAAATTTACAAACCAGCCACCAAAGCCAAAGACAAGGAAACTGAAGAGTTTTACAAACTTCTGCAGTCTGAAATTGACCAAGTATGCAATCAAGATATGTTGATCGTTACTAGTGATTGGAGTGCAAAAGTTGGAAACAAAGAAGACTCACCAATAGTTGGAACATATGGCATTGGTGATAGAAAGGATGCTAGAGATTACATGATAGAATTTTGCAAGACCAATGACTTACTCATTGCAAATACCTTTATTCAACAACATAAATGGCAGCTATATATGTGGGCTTCACCAGGTAGAATACATAGGAATCAGATTGACTACATCTGTGGAAAGAGGTGGTGGAGAAGCTCAATGTTTTCAGCCAAAGCAAGGCCAGGAGCTGATTATGGAACAGATCATCAACTGCTCCTATGTTAAAGCATTTGGCTGCTAACAAAAGGTTGGCAGTTTGAACCCACCAGGCACTCCATGAGAGAAAAATGAGACACTGCTTCCATAAAGATTTACAGCCTTGGAAATTCTATGGGGCAGTTCTACTCTGTTCTACAGGGTCACTATGAAGTAGAATCAACTTGATGGCAGTGGAGGTGTTTTTGGTTTTTGTTTTTATTTTGTACAGCAATTCTTTTCACTCTTTATTGTTCCTTCTCTTGAGACCAGCAAGGGAAGAATTGTAAATGTCTCATGCACCAACAGAGCTTTGTCCTGCTTGATTTATATACAGAATTTCATGTAATCGTCAAAACCACCCTGTGAGAAATGGAATGCTCTCTCCATGTCATAATGAACAAACAGACACTTAGAGAAATGTGAGCCATAAAACTAATGATCAGAAGATGTAGGATTTAAAATAATAAACTCTTTCTGCCTCTACGATCATTTCCATGATGCACTGCTGCCCTCCACCCCAACCCTAAACAGAGCACAGACAAAGAAACTTCTTAGACAGTGGAGGGGGATGAACTCAGAAGACAAAATCCCTTGTGAATAACACATTCACCCTAGAGAGGTTGGGCAATCTACTTCCATAGATTTTGTTGTGGAAACATGGAACATGTTTCAAAGGCCTTATTTCTCTTTTCTTAGTTTTGTTTAGCAAAACAGATATTGGTGGGCAGGTGGCAGAGGGACCTGAACAGACAGAGGGTAACATGGTGGATTTGACCTCTTATGGCTGGACCTGGTTGATCATAGACCTGCATTCAACTCCCAGCCTCCAGTGTCCTCTGTTGAGTTTTAATCTAGTACACAACCATCACAAACACCAGGTTTTGTGCTGATGATAACTAGATCAGGAAAGTACATTTCTGCCAGAATATATCAGGTTCCAACTTTTTCCTCACTGAAGTTTTCATTCTCAGGTCTCATACTGCAGTCATTTCTCACTCAGGACAACTACAGATGGACACATTCTCATTTCCACAAACATTCTGAACAGTGTGTCTTTCAACACAGGCACCCAAGTTGGAAGCTTGGACGTTCTACTAGAGACTTCTTGTCTAAACCTCACAGCAATCTATACACATATTTGATTTATTAATTTTAACATCTTTGATGTGTCTCCTGCCCACTACTGTACCCTCTCTTCAGCAACCCTGCCCCATTATGTCTGGGATCCTAAAACACTTCCCATAGTGTTCATGTGGTCTCGTACCTCCCACAGTTCCAGAGTTGGTAGATAAAGGGCTGTAACTAGGAGAAGTCAGGATGCATACAACAAAGCATCAATCACTGTAATTAAAGAACTAAAAATATTAATCGACATAAAGGAATAGAGAGCAGTCCAGACAAGAAGGCTTACCTGTAACCAGCTTGAGGAGACTGAGAATCGACATAAGTAGGAAGGACATGGATGTGGCTTGATCTTAAGTTATGGAAACAGATGGTAGGATGAAGGAATGGATGGATTAGTGAGAAAAAGAGACCAGGCCAGCTGTTTGAGGTGTAGGAGACATGGAAAGGCTCAGCATGATCTGGTGGCAAACTGCTTCTTTCTTCTTAGAGTTTCCTCACCATAGATGTGGCTGCATGTGTTGATAATATGAGGGCTCTGTACTCTGAACCAATGGAGCAGGTGATCATAAAACATTTATTGGCAGACCATAAACAGCTATCTCAGATGAGGGAGCAGATATAAAATGAGAAAATGGGACATACTGAGAGAGGATTTTTTGCTGGGTCAAGACAGTGACTTGAGTTGGTGGTTTAGGACTGTCCAAGGCAGGGTAATTTTCAGGCCCAGTCTGACAGGCAGAGCTGTATGGAGTAGTGAGGTGTTCATAAAGGCAGGCAGGGCTCCACAAGGAATAACTAAGAGCAGGTGACACTTATATTTCCTGGAACAGCCTGAGCTAACCCTGCTGTCACTCAGTTATCTTGAGTTTAAGGCCAGGACTTTGATCGTGACACCATATATGAAAAGACTAGCTATCATAAGGCAAGATTTTAGTCTCCAAGGATCCAAGATATTGGAAAAGTTACCTGAGCAAAGGTTCAGGCATAGAAGAAAGGTAGAGACCTAGTCATTTGATTATTCATTAAGCACACGAAACCAGGGTGCCCAGAGTTAGAGATTATGCAAGTCTGTGAAGCCATGGAACCTCACAAAGAGTGACAATTTACTAGATCAGAAAGCAAGTGTCCACAGTGTTATGGATCAGATTTTGTCCCACAAAAACATGTGTTGAAATCCTAACCCTTGTACCTGCAAATTTGACACCATTTTGAAATAGGGATATTCTTTTTTATGTTAATTAGGTCATACCAGAATAGGGTGGCTCTTAAACCTAGTCACTTCTGAGTTAAAAAGAAAGCAGAATAGACACAGAAACACAAAGGGAAGAGGAGGACATGACAGTGACAGATGCATTTATGTGCCTAAGAATACCAAGGATTGCTAGTAGTTACCATTGTTGTTAAGTGTCTATTCAGGTGGTGATTCCAACTCATAGCAACCTTATGAACAACAAAATGACACACTGATTGGTCCTGTGCCATCTTGTTGCAGCCACTGTGTCAATCTATCATTGAGAGTCATCCTCTTTTTCTCTGATCCTCTATGTTACCAAGCATGATGTCCTTCTCCAGTGACTAGAGATGATTCAATGACACCTATCTGATAAAATGTCCAGAGTGAGACAAATCCTCTCCATCTTCACTTCTAAGGAGCATTCTTGTTGTACTTCTTCCAAGGCAGATTTGTTCTTTCTTCTAGCAGTCCATAGTATAATCAATACTCTTCACTAACACCGTAATTCCAGTAATATATCAAACAGCGTTTCACTGCTATTCTTAAGGTTTTCATTGGCCAATTGTTTGAGAAGTGGATGGCCTCTTCCTTCTTCCGAGTCTGTCTTAGTCCAGAAGCTCTGCTGGAACCTGTCCACCATAGGTAACCCTGCTGGCATTAATTTTGGTGGTATACCCTCCAGGCTCACAGTAACATTAAGCCACCACAGGATGACAAATTGACAGACAAGTTCATTTCCCTTATTTGTTCCTAACTACTCTGTGCCCACCTATTTTAGGCCTGTACATAGATCAAGAGGCTGTCATTCAACAGAACAAGGGAATACTGCATGGTTCAAAATCAAGAAAGGAGTGTGTTAAAGTTGTATCCTTTCACCATACTTATTCAACCTGTATGCTGAGTAAATAATCCAAGAAGCTGGGTTATATGAAGAAGAATGTGGCATCAGGATTGGAGGAAGATTCATTAACAACCTGCGATACACAGATAAAACTGCTTTGCTTGCTGAAAGTGAGGATGACTTGAAGCGCTGATGAAGATTAAACACTACAGCCTGCAGTATGGATTGTTGTTGTTGTTGTTGTTGTTGTTATAAGCCATCAAGTTGGACCTGACTCATAGCAACCCCTCCTTGGGTTTCAGAGGCAGTATCACTACGGAAGTAGATTGCCCAACCTTCCTTCTGAGGAGTGGCTGGTGGGTTTGAACCACCAGCCTTCTGGTTAGCAGTCAAACGCCTTAGGCACTATGCCACCAGA
>NW_006922042.1:2048897-2059810 GCF_000298275.1 Orycteropus afer afer
TTGCCCAACCTTCCTTCTGAGGAGTGGCTGGTGGGTTTGAACCACCAGCCTTCTGGTTAGCAGTCAAATGCCTTAGGCACTATGCCACCAGAGCTTCCATATACATACTCCCCTATGTGTGTGTGTGTGTCTGTGTATAACTCCCCTGTGTATGCGTGTGTGTGTGTGTGTGTATAATAAGATATCAGATTTTGAGTCAAAATTTTGGATTGAGTTTAATTATTCAAACAAAAAAGATTTTTCGTACACTACAAATGCTAAAATGCCATATTAATTGTACTGCTGCTTAAAACTTGTTAAACCACTTTTTGATATGTAGATATATATAGGGCTATGACCTACCAATTACTTTTTTATTGCTCCTAGTGTATTCAATACAACATTCATCACTTGTCTTTTTGAACTAAATTTCATTTAATTAGTACAATATTAAATATAAATTTTAAGAGTAAAAAAAAAAATGAATGTCCCTGGCCTCTGGGAGTTTACAGACTAAAGGTAGAGAGAAGCAGTAAGTCAGCAACTTCCATTCATTAAGTGGAGTAAGTGCCATAAGAGATATTTGTGTACTGGATGGTGGAATCATGGAGAGAAGTACCCTTATTAACTAGGTTCTAGGAGGAGTCCGGCAGGGAAAACACCTGAGGTGATCTGTGAAGCTACGCAGCTGTCAGTAGAGAATGGCTTTCCAAGCAGAGCATCACCACAGGTCAAGGACTTCATATTACATGAAGGAATGGACTAATAGTGCATATTCAGAAACAAGCCCCAGAGCTCCTTAAATAAAATCTATGAGCTTAATAAAGACTTCACTTAAATAAAAAGTCTTGGAAGATAAGAGGGGCACTCACGATAGGTCTTGTGTAATTATGAAGAACGCCTAACAAATTTTAAGAAGAGAGTGTAATATTGCTTGGCTTTGCATTGAGAAGAATTATTTTGCCAATAAAATGTATGCAATATTGATTTTATGATAACAAGAGAGATTCAATAATGAGAAGTGATGTAGCTTTCCTGTAAAACATGAGCAATAAGGCTAGAGAGGAGAAGAAGAATTGAGAACTATTCAGTAGCAGCAATAAGACTTAGCAAGAGTGACGTGTTACAAGGGAAAGGATGTAACCTCTGTGTTCCTGGTTTGGGTTACAAAGTGAATATTGGTGTGATTCATTTGGGCAGGGACTTAGTTGGAGAAGCAAGTTGAGTTCTCTCCTGGGAATAAACATGTGAGGTGTCTATGGCACATTTCCACAGGTAAGTCCAGCAGACAGTAGATATATTGTATTCATGGCTGGACTCTGAGTCACTGACTAGGGAGCTGAATTTATTAATTAGTTTGGGTGAACAAGAAGCATAATAGAGTGAGAAAATAAAGCCCTGAGTAGAACCTGTGGTGGTTATGTTTGTGTGTCAATTTAGCTGGGCCTGGTTGAGTGGCTGGGTAGCTAATGGTAGTTATTCCCCATGATGAGACTGGCAATTGAACTCTATGGTGGGATCTACCACAAGCAGCTAAGTAGCTATTTTGGGTATGTGGTCTGCTTCCTGTATGTAAGAAGCAGCTTTGGGAATGGTCTCTAGCTTATGGCACACTTGAACCCTGCAGGTAGCCATGTCATTGTTCAGCACCCTGCCATGCTCTGTCAACCTTGGGATTTACAATGGACTTAAATTAGTGGCCTGACATGTGCTTTGGTAACATCAGGACTGTGTCTTTTTACTTGCCAACCTTGGGTTTGTCAGCTTCAGCAGCCAGCAGCTGTCTGAGTGAAGAAATGCCTCTAGCTCCAGTGGACCAGGAGCAGGAGGCAGAGCTGGACCTCAAGGTTAAGGGGCTTTCACCCAGCCCCTAGAGCCTGGCACTTTGAACTCGGACTTAAAGCCTCCAAGTTGTAAAAATAAACTCCTGTTTGTTAAGGCCATCCCATTTGTGGTATATATTCCTGTCAGAGAGGTACTAGGTAACCAGAAAAGAACCTTAGGGAACACCAAAAGTGACTCAGTAAAAAAAGAAGCACATTTTCCAAGATGACATAGAAGATGTGCCAATGATATAAAAGGAAAAGTAGGAGTGAACATAGTTGTAAAAGCTAAAGAGTAGATTTGAGTGATGAAGAAGTAATCAAATCAAATCACAGTAACATTAAATCACACGTGGATTGTTAAGAGACCATTATATTTAGTAACATGAAATCTGGGGTGTAGTGGATGAAAAGCCACATAACCATGAATGGAAGAGTAAGCAAGAGAGGAAGAAGTAGAGATAGTAGAGGTAGAATACCTTTACAGAAAGGAAAAAAAAAGGAATTGTCATTCATGGATGTAGCTGTAAACATCTTAAAGAAAGTATTAACAAACACAATCTATTTATACATAAGGAGCTCTGGTGGTGCTGTGCCTAAGGTATTTGAATGCTAACCAGAAGAGAAGGTTGGCGGTTCAAACCTACCAGTCACTCTGAAGAAGGAAGATGGGGCAGTCTACTTCTGTAAAGATTTACTTCCTCAGAAACCCAATGGAGGTCCCTATGGGTTGGATATATATACATATATGCAGATGTGTTTGGGAGTATATTATATCTACTTAACATACATTAACTCCACATTATATCATATATATTTAGCATAAATAAATACAGAAGCAGGTTAATATGTAGTGACCAAGCTGGATTTCATCTCAGAAATGTAAGGATGATTTAATATTTAAAAAGCAAGAAATGTAAAGCACTTTTTTTTTAGAAGATTAAAGGAGAAAAATTATATAATTATTTTAGTATTTAATGAAATCTTTGATAAAATTCAGCATATATTCATAATAAAAATCTCTTACCAAAATAAAAGGACCTCACTTAATCAAATATAAGGCATCTATAGAGAACCTTCCAGTTGCATTGAAAGCATTGAAAAAAAAAAACAAAAAAAAAACAAGTCTCCAGGAGCCAACAGAATATCAACTGACATGTTTTAACAAATGGATTCAATGATGGAGCACTTCTTGTCTATGTCAGGAAATCAGGAAGACAATTACTTGGGCAACCAACTGGAAGATATCCATACTTGTGCCCATTCTGAAGGAAAATAATCAAAAAGAATGCAGAAATCAGCAAACAATATCATTAATATGACATGCTAGCAAAAATTTTTAGAAGACTTAAAAATGAATTTAGCCTTTCATTAACAGGAAACTGTCAGAAAGTTCAAGACAGATTCAGAAGAGGATAAGAAATAAGAAATATCATTGCTGATGTCAGATGGATTTTGGCTGAAAGCAGAGAATACCAGAAAGATACTTACCTGTGGTTTATCAACTACACAAAGTCATTTGACTGTGTAGATCATAACAAACTGTAGATAACATTATGATGAATGAGAATCATAGATCACTTAAATATGCTCATGCAAAATCTGTACATGAATCAAGAGGCAGACTTTCAAATAGGAGATACTGCATAGTTCAAAATTGGAAAAATGTGTAGCAGTTCTGTGTCCTTTCACTTTATATATTTAATCTGTACTCTGGAAAAATAATCTGAGAAACCAGACTACATGAAGAGTGTGACATCAGGATTGGACAAAGATTCACTGACAACCTGAGATTTGCAGATGACATAACTTGTTTGCCAAAAATTAAGATGACTTGAAGTACTTACTGATCAAAGACCTTCAAATTATATCTCAGTACACTATAGATTATATCTGAATGTGAAGAAAATGAAAAATCTCACATAAAGATAATAAATGGAGGAAAAAAAAAAAGTTGAAGTTGTCAAGGATTTCCTTCTACTTGAGTCAATAATCAATGCCCATACAAGCAATAGTCAAGATATCAAATGATGAGGAGATTGAAAGATGGTATCATACCTGTAGCCATTACAATTGTTCCCTCTAAAATCTTAATACCTGAAAAACAAGGTGCAGCAGTTTGAAGTAGGGATTCTGGGACTGTCAACAGCTTATTAAGTTAGGGAAGGCCAGATTTAGTGGAGAAGGAGAAAAAAAAAAAAAGGCTGGGTAAACAGCCCAGAAAAATAAAAATAAACAAAACTGCCTGGCAGCAGGTGAGACAAGTGAGATAGAGAAGCAGAAAACTCTTTTAACAGCACCAGAGAAAGCTGTGAAGAGAAAAGAAAAAAAGGGACACCAGGGAACCAATAGCAGCTTCGGGGACTCAGACTACCCACAACAGCAACTTCTGACAGTAACCTGGAGAACTGAGCTGAGTAAGTGGACAACATTTCTGAGAAACAGAGCAGAAACCTCTCTGACTCAGCTCACCACCAAGCTGGGAGCAGAAAGGAAGAAGGTAGGAAGCACATCACAGGTAGGCAGGCCCTGAGATGAGTTCACAGCACAAGGCTGGGATTCAGCTCTTCCATGACAGCTTTATAGCACAGAGTGGACCAGAGAACAGGGTTTTTGCAGCTATCTGACCCAACTGGAAAGTAACAGTTCCCTAACCATTGGAGTCTTTGCAGATTTTGAACCATGGGTCTGTGACTGACAACAAACATCATCATTGGTAGCCATCCCCAGAAGACTCAAAACAAAACCCTGGAACCAGCAGTAACTATGGAAACATGGAAAGAGGGGACTCACTACTGGTGCCCTGGGTTTTTCTTTTCCTTTCTTTTCTTTTCTTTTCTTTCCTTCCTCTTCTCCCCTGCCTCACCCAATAGAAGACCCACATTAAGCCACCACAACACCTGCTCATCCCAACTCTAAGTGCCCTTCATCATGAACAGAGACCTGCATTCACATTCCCTACAGTGATTCCATCAACACAAAGAAAACTGCAGAGCAACCAAGCACACCTGAATTGATAACAAAAAAACCCTTGCAAATATATTTAAACATAAAATCAAGGTGAAACAAATCAATACATAATTAATAATTACAGACAAAACTTCAAGATGTCCAGGAAACAACAGGCAACCTCAAATCAAACAAAATAAAAAATAAGAACAAGACAATAGAAATAAACACATCCCCCCCACACACACACACAAACTCATTAAACATGGAGGAAGAAGAGGGAATAGAATTATCCAAGAAGGAATTTAGAAGATATGTTTATAGAATTCTCATATAAAAAGAGCAGTTAGAAATCCAGAAGATGAACACCAAAATTAGAGAATTACACAACACAATGGAAGCACACAAGAATAGGCTAGAACTGGCTGAAGAACACATTTCCCAACTAGAAGATAAATCCCTTGACACCAGCCTGTATGAAGAAAAATCAGAACAAATATTGAAGAAAAATGAAAAGAACCTAAGAGTTACATGGGATGACATGAATAGAAACAACATATGGTTCGTTAGGGTACCAGAACAAGAAGAGAAAAAGAAAAAAAAAATAAAATAAAAAGCTGAGAAAATTGTGGAAGACTTACTAACAGAAAATTTTCCCTGTGTCATGAAGAAAAGATATTTGTTCAAGAAGTTCAATGAACCCCATACAAGATAGATCCCAGGAGAAAGTCACCAAGACATCATAATCAAACTCTCCAAAACCAAAGACAAAGAAAGAATCTTGTGAGAAGCCTGGGAAAAAAGAAATGTCATCTACAATGGACAAGTTCTGATTACTCAGCAGAAACCATGCAGGCCAGAAGGCAATGGGACAGCATATATAAAACACTGAAGGAAAAGAACTTCCAACCAGGAATTCCATAGCCAGCCAAACTGTCCGTTAAAAATGAGGGTGAAATGAAGACATTGTCAGACAAACAGAAATTAGGGAATTTTGTGAAAACCAGACCAACCCTACAAGAAATACTTAAGGAAGTCTTTCCAATAGAGAACCCACAACAGAGAACAACAAATTAAAATCAGGACATGTTACATCAACATTAAAACCAAATCAGAAATGTTGTTGTTGTTGTTGTTGTTATGTGCCGTTGAGTAGGACCGACTCAGAGTAACCCCTCCTTGGGTTTCTAAGGCAGTATCACTGCAGAAGTAGATTGCCCAACCTTCCTTCCGAGGAGTGGTTGGTGGATTTGAACCACCAGCCTACTGGTTAGCAGTCAAGTGCATTAGGCACTACGCTACCAGAGCTCCTAAATCAGAAATAGATGCTCAAAATTAGCCCCATAAAACATTGCACACAAAGAAACAAGGGAGTCAATCTGCATATGACACAAGCAACAAAGCAAATAGAGGGAATAAAAGTTCTAGGTACAAAACTTGCAAATGGAGAGGAAAACATGATAATGTTCTCATAGAACAGAGTGTTCCAAAATTATAGAGACAAGATTCATTCCAAGGTAACCACAGAGAAAATTAGCAATCGCCCTAAGCAAACCCAGAAAGAAGGAAAATATAAGGGCTTAGTAACACAAAATCAACAATAAAGAAGGAAAGAGAAGAAACACTTGAAAACAAAATGAATTCAGCACAGAAAAGTATATGGACCAAGGAAATCTCCAACAACACAACAAAAAACACCATAGAATGACAGCAATCCATTCATACCTATCACTAATTACATTAAATGTGAATGAATTAAAAGCAACAGTCAAGAGAAAGAGAGTATCAGAAAAGAAGACCCATCTATATGCTGACTACAACAGACCCACCTTAGACACAAAAATAAAAATGAATTAAAAGTTAAGGGGTGGAAAAAAATGTATCAAACCAAAGGTAAGCAAAAAAGAGCAGGAGTGGCAATATTAATTTCTGATAAAATAGACATCAAGGTGAACAACAGCATAAGGGACAAAAGACGCTATATGATGTTGAAAGGGTAAATTTATCATAATAAATATCTATGCATCCAATGAAAGTGCTCCAAAATACATGAAGCAAATATTAATTGAATTGAAAGGGAAAATAGACAACTCTACAGTAGTAGGAGGAAACTTTTTAACACAGCACTTTCAAGGAGGAATAGATCAACTAGAAAAAAACTCAACAAAGATACAGAAGAACTCAACAACACAATCAACCAACTTGACCTCATAGACATATACAGAGCACTCCACCCAACAAAGCACAGTTCACATTCTTCTCCAGTGCACATGGATCATTCTCCACAATAGATCATATGTTAGGACATAAAACAAGCCTCAATAAATTGAAAAACATTGAAATACTATAAAGAATCTTCTCAGACAACAATGCTATAAAATTAGAAATTAATAAAAGGACAATCAAGGAAAAAGCATCAAACAAGTGGAAGTGGAATAATACCCTGCTCAAAAACTATTGGGTAATAGAAGAAATAAAGAGTAAAATAATAATAAAAAAAAAAATCCTAGAAACAAACAAGAATGAAGATACATCTTACCAAAACCTATGGGAAACAGTGAAAGCAGTACTCAGAGATCAATTTACAGCAATTAATGCATATATCAAAAAAGAGGAAAGGAACAAAATCAACACTCTAACTCATCAACTCCAAAATTAGAAAAAGAACAAAAGAAACCTATAGTATCCAGAAGTAAGAAATAATAAAAATCAGAGCAAAAATAAATGAAATAGGAAAAAAAAGAGAGAGAGAAAATGAACAAAACAAGAAGATGGTTGTTTGAAAAGATTAACAAAATTGACAAACCATTGGCAAATCTAACAAAAAAAAAAAGAGAGAATATGCAAATAACAAGAATAATAAGGCAAAAGGGTGACATCGCAACAGAACCAACTGAAATAAAGAAGATATTGACAGAATATTATGAAGAACTGTACTCCAACAGATTTGAGAACCTAGAAGAGATGAACAAGTTTCTGGAAACACAAGACCTACCTAAACTATCGCAGTTGGAGATAGAATACTTGAACAGACCTGTAACAAAGGAAAAAAATGAACAGGTCATAAAAATACTTCCAACAAGAAAAATCTTGGCACTGATGGTTTCAATGGAAAATTTTACCAAACATTCAGGGAAGAGTTGACACCTATACTAGTCAAGCTGTTCCAGAACATAGAAAAAGACAGAATATGTCCAAATTCATTTTATGAAGCAAGCATAACACTGATACCAAAACTAGGGAACGACACATTGAAAAGGAAAACTACAGACCAATATCTCTCGTAGACACAAAAATCTTCAACAAAATCCTGTTGGATTCAGCAACATATCAAAAAACAATGCATCCTGACCAAGTAGGATTCATATCTGGTAGGCAAGGATGATTCAACATCAGAGAAACAATCAATGTAATCCACCACATAAACAAAATAAAATAACCATACAATATATCAATCAACACAGAAGAGGCATTTGATAAAATCCAACACCTGTTCCTGTTCAGAACTGTCAGCAAAATAGGAATAGAAGGAAAAATCTTCAACATAATAAAGGGCATATATCCAAAGCCAATTGCCAACATTATTCTGAACAGAGAAAGACTGAAAGCATTCCCCTTATGAACGGGAACCAGACAAGGATGCCCTTTATCACCACTTCTATTTAACATTGTATTGGAAGTCCTAGCCAGGGTAATAAGGCAAGAAAGAGAAATAAAAGGCATCCAAATTAGCAAAGAGGAAGTAAAGCTATCTCTATTTGAGGATGACATGATTCTATACATAAAAATCCAAGAGATTTAGCAAAAAAAAAAAAAAAAAAAATTACTGGAACTAATAGAGAGGTTCAGCAAAGTGGCAGGATAGAGGGTCAACATACAAAAAATAAGCTGGATTCCTCTATATCAATAAAGAGCTCTCTGAAAACGAAATAAGGGAAACAATATCATTTACAATAGCTACCAAAAAGATAAAATTCCTAGGAATAAATCTTACCAGAAACACAAAAGACCTATACAAAGGAACCTATAAAACACTACTACACGAAACTAAAAGGAATCTACATAAATGGAAGAACCTGCTTTGTTCATAGATAGGAAGCCTGAATATTGTGAAAATGTCAATACTACCAAAAGCAATCTACATATTTAATGCAATCCTGATCCAGATACCAACAACATTTTTTAAGGATATGGAAAAAACAATTACTAACTTCATATGGAAACTAAAGAGACCTCAGATAAGCAGAGCACTACTGAAGAAGAAGAACAAAGTGGGAGGTCTCACACCCCTGGATCTCAAAACCTACTATATAGCCACAGTAGTCAAAACAGCATGGTATTGGTACAATGATAAACAAACAGACCGATGGAACAGAATCAAAATCCCCGAAATAGACCCATCCATATATGGACAGCTGGTCTTTGACAAAGGACCAAAACCTCTTAAATGGGGAAGAGATAGGCTTTTTAACAAATGGTGCTGGCAAAATTGAATATCCAGTTGCAGAAGAATGAAACAAGACCCATACCTCACCCCACACACAAAAACAAACTCAAGTTGGATTAAGGACTTAAATGTAAAACCCAAAACTATAAAGTTCATCAAAGGTAAAATAGGTAGCATATCTAGGGGCCCTAATTCTATAGCATAAATAGACTATCAACAATAACCCAGAATTCACAGGAGGTGGAAGAGAAGCTAGATGTCTAGAACCTTTTAAAAATTAAATTCTTTCACACATCAAAAGACTTCATCAAAAGGGTAAAAAGAGAACCTACAAATTGGGAAAAATTATTTGCCTATGATATATCTGACAAAGGACTTATCTCCAAAATGTATTGAAAACTTTAACACATCAATGTCAAAAAGACAAACAATCCAATTCAAAAATGGACGAGGGACATGAACAGACACTTCACTAAAGAGGATGTGTTCACAGCCAACAAACATATATGAGGAATTGCTCATGATCATTAGCCATTAGAGAAATTCAAATCAACAGTGAGATATCATCTCACCGAGCAATAATAGCAAAGTTCAATAGGACAGAAAATAACAAATGCTGGTGAAGTTGCAGAGAGATTGGAATTCTCAAACACTGCTAGTGAGATTGCAAAAACATAGTATTGGGAAACACCGGGCTCAACTGGCACAACATGATACATAAAAATCTTGTTCCACAACCTACTTTGGTGAGTAGCTACTGGGGTCTTAAAATCTTTCGGGCACCCATTTAAAATGCAGCTAATGGTCTCCTTTCATTGGAAATGAAGAAGAGTGAAGAAAACCAAGGGCACTTGGAAGTAATCAACCCTAGTATATGATGGACCTCAAGACCAGAAAAACTAGATGGTGCCTGGCTACCAATCCCAACCACTTGGGAAGTGATCAAAACTGGAGATCATGGATAGTGTGGGAGGAAAAACATGGAACAAAATTCAAAACACAATAATGACCGGGATTACTGGTCAGATGGACTCTGGTGGGACCTCCAAGACTATGACCCTGGAATACCCTTTGAGCCTAGGATAAAACTCACTCCCAAGGTCTGGCTCTCAGCCCAACAGTAATAATACTTACATGCAGAACACCTAACCCATGATGATGCACCTACCTACTCTACAGAGACATATCCCTGGAGAAATTGGCTGTGGAACACCAAAGGGGCAACATTCACATGGAGGAAAAGCTGGACAACAGGAGTTCATAACTAAGAAGGAAACAGGGATGGCAGCAGTCACTGGGAAGGGAGAGAAGGAGAGTGAGTTAGGGTTGGGGATGGTAATTGGAGAGTGAAACCAATTGTCTATAAACTATTGAATGTAAAACAAATTCTACTTTGTAAATTTGTACCTAAAGCACACACACACAAAAAAAAAACCTCTAAAGTTATAAAAAGCAAAGATGTAACTTTGATGACTAAAGTGTGCCTGACCTAACCTATGGTCTTTTCAATTGCCTTGTATGCATGTGAAAGTGACACAATGTAAAAAGAAGACAGAATAAGAATTGTTGCATTTGAATTGTGGTGTTGGCAAAGAATGTTGTTGTTGTTGTTGTTATGTGCCGTCGAGTCAGCCCCAACTCATAGCAACCCCTCCTTGGGTTTCCGAGGCAGTATCACTATGGAAGTAGGATTGCCCAACCTTCCTTCCGAGGAG
>NW_006922042.1:2059910-2061429 GCF_000298275.1 Orycteropus afer afer
GAATATAAAGTGGACTATGACAGGAAAAAACAAGGTTGACCGCTCTAACAGGAAATATACCACAAATTGGATGGCCTTGACAAACAGGAGTTTATTCTTATAATTTGGAAGCTTTAAGTTCAAGTTCAAAGTGCCAGGCTCTAGGGGCTGGGTGAAAGCCCCTCAACCTTGGGGTCCAGCTCTGCCTCTGCTCTGGGCCCACTGGAGCTGGAGGTGTTTCTTCACTCAGACAGCTGCTGGCTGTTGAGGCTGAGAAACCTCAAGGTTGACAAGTAAAAGGCACTGTCCCAATGTTACCAATCCGCACAGCAGGCCATTAACTTAAGTCCATTGTAAATCCCAAGGTTGGCAGAACATAGCAGACTACTGACAAATGACATGGCTACATGCAGGGTCCAACGTGCCATAAACTAGAGACCTTTCTCCAAGCTTCTGTTTATATACAGGAAGCAGACCACATACCCAAAGGCAGCTACTCAGCTGCTCCCAGGAGATTGCACCATGGAGCAGATTATCAGTCTCATCACGGGGAATGCTACATCCAGCTGCCCAGCCACTCAACCAGGCCAAGCCAAGTTGACATACAAACATAACCATCACATCAACCTTAGAAAAAATACAACCAAAAGGATCCTTCGACACAATGATGGCAAGACTTCATCTGCTTACTTTGGACCCATCATCAGGAAAGACCAATCATGAGAAAAAGACATCATGTTGGTAAAGTAGAGGGTAAGTGGAAATGAGAAAAACTCTGAATGAGATGAATAGGCTTAAATATACCAAAGACCAGGGATGTGGTGCAGAATTGGGCCAGATTTTGTTCTACTATGTAAGGTTTTCACGAGTCTAAGCTAACTCAATGGCAAGTAACAGCAACACAGAATATCTACAACACCCATCCTAGTTAAAGAATGACATTGAAACGTATCCCATTGTGGTCAGGACAAAGGCAAGTTTGCCCACGGACATTATATTCCACTTTGAATAGAAGGTTGAAACTAGCACATTAAGACATGAGAAAGAAGAGTTTCAGTAAATGGTGGACTAGACAGAAGGACTGCACAGACCCTCTTCAACAAAGAAAAGGGAAACCAATCAACACAGACACAAAACATAATCTTGGACCCCTAAGCCTTGAAGGGAAGGAGACAAAAGTGGAATAAACCCCAACTAGGAGAAGAATTTGTGTGAAAATACCAAAAAAGGAGACACATGGAGCTGTGGTCTGGCAGCAACCTGAGCGATCCTGATGGCACAGACGGCTTGCAAATTCCTGAGTGGTGGTAGGACTTAAGAATTAAACTAAAAATCCCCCTGCTAGCCAGGGACTGCCTGGAGGACTGTGCACGGTGGCTGGGGAACAAACAGAGAAGGTGAAGAGAAAGGAGGGCTGAGCTGTGGACTTTTGCTGATCTGGAGGGTGCCGCCATTTTGTAGGTTTAAAAAGCAACTTGACTATTTTGGATATTTAAAGAGACAGTGCTCTTGCAGATTCCTGTGGTGATAGGACTTAAGA
>NW_006922042.1:2065188-2077073 GCF_000298275.1 Orycteropus afer afer
ATGGAGGGATGGTCCCTGGGAAGGGGTAACTATGGGGAGGAAGAGGGAGGGGAGCTGTTGTATTGTGGTAAACTGTGGTCAATGACATGAGACAAAGTATATGTGAACTGCTGTATGGAAAGTGAACTTGCTCTGGAACTCTTCACCCAAATCACAATAAATAAAAATAAAAATAAAATAAAAGGTTAAAAAAAAAAGACATGAGAAAGAAATAAATGAATAGGAATTGGAAAGTGAAAAAAATGCAGTCATCATTTTTAGATAATATAATTTTGAGTATAGAAAATTCAAAAGAATCAATAGATAAACTATACAAATTCATAGAAGCTTTTAGAAAAACTATTGGATTCAAAATATACAAAATAATATATAAAGTAAATATATCAGTACACAAAAATAAAATTTTAAAAAGTTTTAATATACAGTAACATAAAAATATTAAGTACTCATGCATAATATAACAAAAACAATATAAGAAATTTACAGGAACTACTGAAATACATATTAACTGGGAAGAATGCACAAATCAGCATTTATTAGAAATCTATCATAGTTAAGACCACTGTTCATGTGTTAGTTTGTCGAACTGTGGTGGCTAGCCTGTTACTGTGGGGCTAGAGGCTACGCCACCAGTATTTCAAATACCTGCAGGGTCACCCATGATGGACAAGTTTCAGCAGAGCTTAGAGAATAAGACACACATAGAAGAAGGAAGGGGCCATCTGCTTCTCAAAGAACTGGACAGTGAAAACCTTATGAATAGCAGTGAAACACTGTCTGATATAGTACTGGAAAACTTCATGAATAGCCCTGAAATTTTGTCTTATATACTGCCAGAAAATGAGCCCCTCAGGTTGGATGGTGCTCAAAATATGACTAGGGAAGAGCTGCCTCCACAAAGTAGAGTCAACCTTAATGATGTGGGTGGAGTAAAGCTTTCAGGACCTCCATTTGCTGATGTGGAATGACTCAAAATTGGAAAAAAAAAATAGCTACAAATATGCATCAATAATTGGAACCTGATATGTATAAAGTATGAATCTAGGAAAATTGGAAGCTGTTGAAAATGAAATGGAATGCCTGAAGATCAGTATTCCATGGAGCTGAAATATGATCTACTATGCCAGGAATGACAAATTGAAGAGGAATCATGTGGCATCTATCATCACAAAGAATGTTTCAAGATCTATCCAATTCAAAATAGCTAATACCAGCCCTTTTCAGATCACTAATGCCTAGGATATCAAACTTTATGCATTCCATTTAACAACTTCGCATTTTCCTAGATTCATATTTCATACATTTCACATTTTAATTATAAATGGATGTTTGCAGCTCTTTCTTCTCAGTTTGAGTCACACCACATCAGCAAATGAAGGTCCTGAAAGCTTTACTCCACCCACATCAAGGTCAACTCTGCTTTAAGGAGTACTTTCCAACCTGAAGGGCTCATCTTCCTTCACTGTATCAGACAGCGTTTTACTGCTCTTCATAAGGTTTTCAGTGGCCATTTTTTTCAGAAGTAGATGAACCCATCCTTCTTCCCAGTCTGTCTTAGTCTGGAAGCTCCACTGAAACCTGTCCACTATGGATAACTCTGTTGATATTTGAAATACTAGTGGCATAGTTTCCAGCCTCTCAGCAACATGTAAGCCACTACAGTATGAAAAACTGACAGTCGAGTGGTGGCAACTGCTCAAATGTGAATGGATTTAGTGCTGGGTTTTCAAATCTGTTCCATTGGTCTATGTGTCTGTCATTGTACCAATACCAGGCTATTTTTACTACTGTGGCTGAAGAGTAGGTTTCTGAGATTGGACGGTGTGAGTCCTCTTACATTGTTCTTTAGTAGTGCTTTACTTGCAGTCTATTTACTTCCCATATAAAGTTGATGATTTTTCTTTTTCATCTCTTTAAAAAATGATGATGAAATCTGGATTGGGATTGCATTATATCTGTAGAATGCTTTGAGTAGTAATGTCATTTTTACAATGGTAATTCTTCCTATCCATACACATGGCATATTCTTCCCTTTATGTAGGTCTGTTTTTGTTGTTTTGTGTGGTAGTGTTTTCAGTTTTCTTTATATAGCTCTTTTGTGTCTCTCATTAAATTTATTCCTAACTACTTCATCTTTGGATGGCTACTGTGTAAATGGTATTTTTTTTTCTGGTTTTCTTTTCAGAGTTCTCTTTGTTAATGTAGAGAAATCCAACTGTTATTTGTATGTTGATCTTGTACCTTGCCACTTTGTGGAATCCTTCTATTACGTCCAATAATTCTCTTATTGAGTCTTTAGGATTTTCTATGTACAGAAACGTATATCATCTGCACATAGAGATAGTTTTACTTCTTCTTTGCTGATTTGGATGTTTTTCATTTCCCTTTCTTGACTTACTGTTCTTGATAGGACAACACAATATTGAATAGGAGTGGTGATAAAAGACATCCTCATGTAATTCTTGTTCAGAAAGGGAATGTTTTAGTCTCTCTCCATTAAATATAATTTGGAGCATTGGTTTTGTGTCTATGTCCTTATTCATATTGAGGAATTTCCCTGTATTCCTATTGTTCTGAGCATTTTTATCAAGAATAAGTGTTGGATTTTGTCAAATGCCTTTTCTATATCAATTGATTTAATCATGTGTTTATTTTCCTTTGTTTTATTAATGTGGTGGAGTGCTTTGATTATTTTTCTAATGTTGAACCATCCTTGCATACCCGATATGAATCCACTTGGTCATTTTTTTCATATGGTGTTGGATTCTATTGGCTAATATTTTGTTGAGAATTTTTGTGTCGATGTTAATTAGAGATATTGGTCTATAATTTTCTTTGTTTGATGGTTTTGCCTGGTTTTGATATCAGGGTTATGCTTGCCTCATAGAATGAGTTCAGTTGTATTCCATCCTTTTCTATGTTCTGGAATAGTTTGAGCAGTATTAGTGTTAACTCCCCTCTGAATGTTTGGTAGAATTTTCCTTTGAAGCCATCTGGGATAGGACTTTATGATCTGTTAAATTTATTATTGTCTGATGGGTCTGTTAGAAATTATCTGTCCCACATTGTGTTAGTTTGGGTAAGTAGTGTGTATTTAGAAATTTTTCCATTTCTTCTAGGTTTTCAAATTTGTTGGCATGCAATTCTCCATAGTGTTCTGTTATTATACTTTTTATTTCAGTAGGTTCCATTGTGACATTGCCTATTTCATTTTTATTCATGTTATTTGCACCTTTTCCTTTGTTAAATTTGTCAGTGGTTTGACAATTGTATTAATTTTTTCAAATAATCAACTTCTAGTCTTGCTGATTCTTTCTATTGTTTTTCTGTCTTCTCTTTCATTTCTTTTGACTCAAGTCTTTATTATTTTTTTTCTTCTGCTGACCGTAGGCATTTTTTTGCTGTTCTTTTTCTAATTGTTGGAGATGTGGGGTTAAGGTGGGGTTAATTTTGGTTCTTTCTACTTTTTTGATGAATATTTTTATTGCTATACATCTGCCTCTGAGCACAGCCTTTGTTGTGTCCCACAAAAAAATGGTATGTTGTGTTTCCATTCTCATTTAAATCAATGAATTTTTTAATTCATTTTTTATTAATTCTACTACCACCTGTCTGTCAGTTTGTTGTTCTGTGGTGGCTTGTGTGTTGCTGTGAGGCTGGAAGCTATGCCACTGATATTTCCAATGCCAGCAAGGTCATTCATAATGGACAGGGTTCAATAGAGCTTCCAGACTAAGAGATTAGGAAGAAGGACAAAGGCCATCCACTTCAGGAAAAAAAAAAATGTCCACTGAAAACCTTATGTATAGCAGTGAAACACTATCTGATGTCATGTCAGAAAATGAACCTCTCAGATTGGAGGGCACTCTAGTTACAACTGACAAAGGGCTGCGTCCTTGAAGTAGAATTAACCGTAATGACATGGATGGAGTAAAGCTTTAAGGATCTTCATTTACTCAAAGAACATGACTCAAAATGGAAAGAAACTACTACAAATATTCTGGATAAAGTAGAGGGTCAGCCAAAAAGGGAAGGTCTTCAATGAGATAGAGTGACACCATGGCTGAAATAATGGTCTCAAGCATAGCAAGGATTGTGAGGAGGTTGAAGGACTTGGCCATGTTTCCTTCTATTGTATATAGGGTAATTATGAGTTTGAGTTGACTTAACACACTTAACAACAACAAAAACACTACTTGGTAGTTTTTTGCAGGGTGCTATTCAATTTCCGTATATTTGATATTTTTTCCTTGACTTTTCTATTGTTGGTTTCTAGTTTTATAGCATTGTGATCTGAGAACATGCTTTGTAGTATTTTTATGTTTCAAAATTTATTGAGGCTTTGTGACCTAGCATATGCTCTAGTTTGGAGAAAGTTCCATGTGCACTGAAAAATAACGTATAGAGTACTATTGTTGGGTGTAATGTTCTGTATACGTCAAGAGGTCTAACTTGTTGAGTGTATTGTTTAACTAATCTGTATCTTTGTTTTTTCTAGTTGTTCTGTCCTTCTTCTAAACTTGTCTGTTAAAGTCTCCTGCCATTATTGTGGAATTGTCTATTTTTCATTTTAAGTTTGTTAAAGTTTTATTTATCCATTCTGTGCTCTTTCTTTTGGTGCATAAATACTTATCCTGGATATGTTCTCTTGTTCAATTGATCCTTTAATGATTACACAATGTCCTTCTTTGTCTTATTTGCTGATCTTTACCTTAAAATCTATTTTAACAGAAATTAATATTGCCACTACTGTTCTTTATTGGTTGCCATTTCCATGATGTATGTTTTTCCATCCTTTGATTTTTAGCTTTTTTTGTCTTTGTGTCAAGGTGTGTCTCTTATAGACAACATACTGATGGGTCATGTTTTCTTATCCTTTCTACTATTCTTTGTCTCTTGACTGGTGCGTATAATCAGTTTACACCTAATATAATTATTGATAGGCATGAATACACTGCTGACATTCTGTGAGGTTTTTTGTGGTGTTAATAGTTGCTTTGTTCAATACATTTTCCTGTACTGATCTCATTTTTTCAATAGATTTTCTTATTATTTCCTTTGTTGCTATTGTTTTATTGTTTACTGAGACTTTATGATATTTTTATTCTTTATTTAAAAAAAAAAAAAACTCACTGCCGTCGAGTCAGATCCAACTCATGGCGACCCCTCCTTGGGTTTCCAAGGCGGTATCATTACAGAAGCAGATTGCCCAACCTTCCTTCCAAGGAGTGGCTGGTGAGTTTGAACTGCTAGCCTCCTGGTTAGCAGTCAAATGCCTTAGGCATTACACCACCAGAGCTCTCATTCTTTATTTAGGTGAGGTTTATTAATTTTCTTTGAGGTCACCCAGTGATTTAGTATAATCTTCCCAAGTTTAAAGCAGTCTGTTCTATATCTGGGTTGATTTCCAGGTGATATTGTCATATGTCTTAATCTCTGGTTTTTGTCTGCCAATTTTGGTTCTCTGTCCAGAGGGCTCCCTTTAGTATTTCTTGTAAAGTTGGCCTGGTGTTTGCAAGTTCTATTAATTTCTGTTTATCTGGGAGTACCCTAAGTTCATTATCATATGTGACAATTTTGATGGATATGTAATTCTTGGCTGGCAAGTTTTTTCTTTCAGCATTTTATGTTTGTCATCCCATTGCTTTCTTGTGTACATAGCTTCTGCCAAGAGTCAGAGATTAGGGTCATTGGTTCTCTTTTTTTATGTGATTTTCCATTTTTCCTGAGCTGTTTTCTTTGTCTTTGTGGAAAGTTTGATGATGATATATCTTGGTAATTTTCTTTTAAGGTCTGTCCTATTTGGGGTTTGTTGAGTTTCTTGTATGCATATCTTCTCATCTATCATGATATTAGAGAGGTTTTCTTCCAACAATTCTTTTAACAATTTTCTTGGTGCTCCTTTTTGTCTCTTCTGGTTCTGGAATTTCAATCACACACAAGTTATTCCTCTTGATGATGATATTTATCAAATGATAAGCCCAAATCATACTTAGGCTTTCTTCATTTTTTTCTGATTGTTTCTCTAACAGATTAGTGTTGACAGAATTCTCTCCAATATTGCTAATTATATGTTCCATTTATGCAATCCTACTCCTTTGTCCTTCCAATGTATTATCTATTTCTGAAATTGTAGTATTAATCTTCTGAATTTCTATTTGCTGTTTTTATATGGTTTCTAATTTTCCATTTGCTTTGTCAGTTTGTCCTTATATTAAAAAAAAAAAAAAAAATTCTCCTAGAGTTTTGTCTGTGTTTTCCTTGATATTGTTTCTGGGTTCCCTCAGATTTTCTCTCAATCCATTGAAGGTACTAAATATAATTCTTTTGAATTCTTCATCAGGTAATTCCACTAGCATTTCTTCCTCTGGAAGACTTTCTGGTCCTGTATTTTTATGCTGTTTTGAGCTATCTTGTCCTGTTTTTGTGTAATTTGGAGTTGTCTGTTGTCTCCAAGATGTTGTAGTATTATTGTATTAATTTGTTGATTTTATGTCGGTTTGCTTCATTCTGATTTTGTTTTGTTCTATGTTAACATATCTGGCATTAAGGAAGGTTACTCTGGCCACCAGTTTGGCACCACTACTTCTCTCCAGGTGGGTTTGATAGGAGGCGAGCATCTGGGCATGAATATCTGGTCAATGATTATGCAAGACAGCTGAGGGCAGGCTGGGTGTGGGTTGGCCACTGTTTGTCATTGGTCCAGTAGCACTGAAGCAGGTGGTGATACTCACACAATGGGGCAGCAAGTGTAGAGGGGTTAGGCTGGGTAGGATCACTGGCTTCCAACTGTTTGGGAAAGATAGAAAGAAAAAAAGATGGGAAGAGAGAAAAAAGAAGGGGAGGAGATGAGACCCAAGAAGAACAAAAAAGATAATACATGAAAAGAAAAAAGGAAGAAAAACAAAACAAACAAACCAAAAACCAAATGTGGTACTGTGCTGGTGCAAGTGACAGCTGCCAAACATGACTGTTGTGGAAATGTGGCAAACACTCTGTTGGAGCATACACCACTGAATACAGAGAATCAGGGGAGACATTACTGAATAGAGAGGTGAGGGAGTGAGGTACTTGCTCAGCTGGATCAAAAAAAGAAAAGAAAAAGAATAAAAGGGGGGAGTGGAAGAAAAAGAAAACGTAAGGGAAAGAAGAGGGAAGGATTGAGAAGAAGGAAAGAAAGAAAATGGGGAAAAAAACAAACTGCTGCAAGTGTTAGCTGCAAAACACAGCTGCTGCAGGAGAGCTGACTCTGGGAAAGCTCACATCACCATCCACAGAGGGGTGGGGGTGGGTGATGCTGACCATAGGCGAACAGATGGAATAAAAATAAAATACAAAATAAGAGAGGAGATGAAAAGGAAGAAACTAAATAAAAGAAGGAAGAGGAAAACAAGAGAAGAAGGAAGAACTAAGAAGAAGGAAAAATGGGGGAGGGAGAGGAAAAAAAAAAAAAAAAGCAGCAAAGATTGTGAAAAGTGCCAGTCAGCAAACAATAGTGCACACTCCACCAGACCATGTACCTCTGGCAAGGGGGTAAGGGACAGGCACTGTTACCTGTATGGGCAGTGGGAAAGGAGCTCCCTTTCAGGGAAGACAGAAGGATGGAAGAACTAAGCAGAAAGATAAATAAATTAAAAAAAAAAAAAATTGCACAGCCCTGGAGTGAAGGGAGTTTGACCAGCCACTGGGTGGGTGGAGGTACGAAGACACACGGCTTTAGTCACCAGAAGGTTGTGCAAAGGGAGAGAGGAGGATAAACCTATCCGGTCACCTATCACTTATGTGGGTGCTAGTACAGTCTTGGGTAAGTAGAGTCGGTTATCTGGCTCCTGCTCTGATCAGAACACTGCTTGCAATAATTCAAAATGTCCATGCTATACTGGTTAGCAGTTTATTGCTCCTTGTTCATTGTTTTCATTCAGTCTCTTTCTCTAATAGGTATTTGATCTACTTCATCCTTTCCTTTGAACCTCTGGAATCCAATATTGTCACCCATAGCCATTTCCCTTGGTTTTTTTTTTTTGTTTGTTTGTTTTGTCTTTGTTGTGTATCTGCCTAGTCCACCCACCTTGGAACCTCCAGGACCTGGCTATCTTTTAAAATTGGTTAAAATTGGTTGTGTTAGGCCATTTACATTAAATGTTAAGTATCGATCTAGTTGTGTTTGAGTCTGCCATTTTATTTCTTATTTTCTCTTTGTTTCTTTTCAATTTATCTTTCTATTCCTTATTCTATGCTTCTTTTTGTATTACTTTAATACTATTCAGTATTTCATTTTAATTTATCTATTGTCTGTTCAGCTATTTTAGTGGTTACTCTAGGAAGTACAGTATAATTACCTAAATTATGTTCTTTTATATCTTAGTATCTTAGTGCTGCTATAAAAGATATGCCACAAGTAGATGACTTTAATGAACAGAAAGGTGGGAGACTGGAAGTCTTAATTCAGGGCACCAGCTCTAAGGAAAGGCCTTCTCTCTTCACTCTGGTGGAAAAGCGCTGTCTCAGCTTTTCTGAATACTTGGTGTTCCTTGAAAATTTCACAGGTTATCTGGCTTCCCCCATTAGTGTTTCATTGCTTTTCTGCCTAATCTGTTCCTTTTATAGCTCAAAATATTGGTTTAAGCACTATTCACAATAGCAAAGAGATAGAAACAACCTAAGTGCCAACCAGCAGATAAAAGGATAAACAAATTATGATACATAGACACAATAGAATAGTATGCAACATTAAAGAATAATGAAGAATCTGTGGAACACCTCAGAACATGGATGAACTTGGAGGACATTATGCTGAGTGAAATAAGTCAATCACAGAAGGACAAATATCGTACGAGTCAGTTGTTATAAAAAATCAAGGAAAGGTTGACACACAGAAAGAAACATTCTTCAAAGGTTACCAAGGATGGGAGGGGAGGAGAGGGAAAATTGCTGGCTAGGTAAGAGACACATTGATGTGGGTGAAGGGAAAGGCAATATACTAAAAGTGTATATTATCACTAAGAAAAAGGAACACATGGAGAGTTACACAAGAGGTACAGACAACAAAGATAAACACTATTACATGTACAATACTATATTATCAGTAATAGCACATATTAATCTACAGGTGAATAAATAGATAGAGAGGCAAGATGATCAGGTAGGGGTAGGCAAATCAGACTCTAACTATGACCATATATAGGTTTAGCTGATGATATCTCTACATACATACATACATGTTTTCACTTGGGGGTGGCTCTATATTAAGGCTGGGGGCCAAGATAGGCAGGACCAGGGCTGGGGACTGCTTTTCACTTGGGAGTGGCTCTATGTTAAGCTCGGGGCCTGAGGTAGGCTGGCCCAGCCAGAGCTTGGAGGCTGCTTTTCACTTGGGTGGGCTCCATATTAAGGCCAGAGCCTGAGGTAGGCAGCTGTAGAGGGGTTAGGAACAACTAAAGGAAACAAACTTGTCTGTCAGTTTGTCGTCCTGTGGTGGCTTGTGTGTTGCTATGAAGCTGGAGGCTATGCCTCTGTGTTGCAAAATGCCAGCAAGGTTGCCCACGGTGGGCAGGTTTCAGCAGAGCTTCCAGGCTAAGACAGATTCAGAAGAAGAAAGAGGTCATTCACATTTCAAACAATTGGCCAGTGAAAATCTTATGACTAGCAGTGAAACACTGTCTGATATTTTACAGGAAAACTTTATGAATAGCCCTGAAACATTGTCTGACATAGTGCCAGAAGATGACCCCATCAGGTCAGAAGGCACTCAAAATTTGACTGGGGAAGAGATGACTCTTCAAAATAGAGACAACCTTAATTATATGGATACAGTAAAGCTTTTGGGACCTCCAATGGCTGATGTGGCACAATTCAAAATGAGTAGAAACAGCTGCAAATATCCATTAATAATTGGAACGTGGAATGTATGAAGTATGAATCTAGGAAAATTGGAAGTTGTCAAAAGTTAAATGGAATGCATAAAGCTTGATATCCTAGGCATTAGTGAACTGAAATAGACTGGTTTTGGTCATTTTGAATCAGAGAAGCATATGATCTACTACGCTGTGAATGACAAATTAAAGAGTAATGATGTGGCATTCATCATCATAAGAGTATTTCAAGATCTCTCCTGAAGTACAACACTGTCAGTGATAGGATAATATCCATATGACTGCAAGGAAGACGAGTTAATACAACTATTATTCCAATTTATACATCAACCACCAAAGCCAAAAATGAGGAACTTGAAGATTTCCACCAACTTCTGCAGTCTGAAATTGACGAAACGCACAATCAAGATGTGTTGATTATCACAAAGATATATCTTTATATATATCTTTATAATGTGTTGTATTTTGGAATGCAAAAGTTGGAAACAAAGAAGACTTACTGATAGTTGGAAAATATGCCCTTGGAGATAGAAATAACTCTGGAGATCGTATGATAGAATTTTGCAAGACCAACGACTTATTCATTGCAAATACCTTATTTTCAACAATATAAGCAATGGCTATCCACATGGACTTCACCAGATAGAATACACAGTAATCAGTCATATCACATTTACTATATCAGTGGCAAGAAGCAACGGAGAAGTTCAATATCTTTGGCCAAACAAGGCCAGGAGCTGACTGTCCTGTAGACTATCAACTGCTCATATGCAAGTTCAAGTTGAAGTTGAAGACAATTAAAACAAGTCCATAAGACCCAAAATATGACCTTGATAATATCCCTCCTGAATTTAGAGACCATGTGAAGAATAGATTTTTTACATTGAACACCAATGACCAAAAACCAGAGGAATTGTGGGATGACATGAAGAATACCATCCATGAAAAAAAGCAAGAGGTCATTAAAAAGATAAGAAAGGAAGACAGACCACAATGGATATGAGAAAAGACTTTGAAACTTGCCCTTGAATGAACAGGAGCTAAAGCAAGTGGAAGAAATGGCAAGATAAAAGAGCTGAACAGAAGATTTCAAAGAGCAGCTCGAGAAGACAAAGCCAATTACTATAATGAAATGTGCAAAGGCCTGGAGTTTGAAAACCAAAAGGGAAGAACGTGCTTGGCATTTGTCAAACTGAAATAACTGAAGAAAAATTTAACCCTTGAATTGCAAAATTGAAAGATTCTATGGGCAAAATAGTCGATGATGTAGGAAATATTAAGAGAAGATGGAAGGAATACAAGAGTCACTGTACCAAAAAGAATTGGTCAATGTCCATCCATGTCAGGAGGTGGCATGAGATCAAGAACCAATGGTATTGAAGGGAGAAGTCAAAGCTACACTAAAGGAATTGGCAAAGAACAAGGCACCAGGAATTGACAGAATACCCACTGAGATGTTTCAACAAACGGATGCCCCACTGGAGGCACTCACTCAGTTATGCCAAGAGATTTGGAAGACAGCTACCTGGCCAACTGACTGGAAGAGATCCATATTTTTGCCCATTACAAAGATAGTTGATCCCACAGAATGTGATTGTTATCGAACAATACCATTAATATCACATGCAAGTAAAATTGGTACTGAAGATAACTCAAAAACGGTTGCAGCAGTATATTGACAGAGAGCTCCCAGAAATGCAAGCTGGAATCAGAAGAGGATGTGGAATGAGAGGATATTATTGTTGATGTTAGATGGATCTTGGCTGAAAGCAAAGAATACCAGAAAAATGTTTACTTTTGTTTTATTGATGATGCAAAAGCATTCAATTGTGTGAATCATAACAAATTATGGGTAAAGTTGAGAAGAATAGGAATTTCAGAACACTTGATTTTACTCATGAGGAATCTGTACCTTGATCAGGAGGCTGTCGTTTGAACAGAACAAGGGGACACTACATGGTTTAAAATCAAGAAGGGAGTGCGTCAGGGTTGTATTCTTTCTCCACACTTATT
>NW_006922042.1:2078963-2090734 GCF_000298275.1 Orycteropus afer afer
CGAAAGGGGGAGGCCTTCAATGAGATGGATTGGCACGGTGGCTGCAATGATGGGCTCAAGTATAGCAGGGATTGTGGGGCTGGCACGGGATAGGGCAGTGTTTCGTTCTGCTGTGCATGGGGTCACTATGAGTCGGAAACGACTCGACGGCACTTAACAACAACAACAACAGTGCCACTCTGACAGGAATATACCATAAATGGAATGGCTCGAACAAACAGAAGTTTATTCTCTTACAGTTTGGAGGCATTAAGTCTGAGTTCAAAGCGACAGGTTCTAGGGAATAGGTGCAAGCCCCTCCACCTTGGGCATCAGCTTTGCCTCCTACTCCTGGCCCACTGGAGCAGGAGGATTTTCTTCACTCAGACAAATGCTGAGATTGACAAACCCAAGGTTGGCAAGTAACAAGACACAGTCCTGATATTACCAACCCACATGCAGGCCATTAATTCAGGTCCATTAAAAGTCCCAAGATTGGCAGAGCATGGCAGGCTATTAAACAATGACTCAGCTGCATGCAGTGTTCAAGCATGCCAAAAGCTAGAGACCATTCCCAAAGCTTTTTATTATGTATGGGAAGCAGACTACATCCCTAAAGCAGCTACTCAGCTGCTTGTGGTAGTTTCTATCATGAAGTTGATTTTCAGTCTCATCTTGGGGAATAACTACCACCAGCTGCCCAGCCACTCAACCAGGCCCAGCCAAGGTGACATACAACCTTAACTACCACAATAGCATCGTGATCTGAGAAGATGTTTTGCAGTATTTCAATGCTTCCGATTCACTGATGCTTGCTTTGTGGCCTAACATACTGTCTATCCTGGTGGATGTTCCATTTGTGCTATAAAAGAATATATATTTTGCTATTGTTGGGTGGAGTACTCTGTGTTGTTGTTAGGTGCCATCGAGTCATCTCTGACTCATAGAGACTTCATGTACAGCAGAACAAAACAGTGTCCAGTCCTGTGCCAGCCCCACAACCCTTGCTATACTTGAACCCATTGTTGCAGTCACTATGTCAATCCACCTCATTGAGGGCCTTCACCTTTTTTGTTGTTCCTCTACTTTGGCAAGCATGATATCCTTCTCCAGGGAATGGTCCCCTCATACAATATGACCAAAGTAGGCGAGATGAAGTTTGGCAATTCTTGCTTCCAAGGAGCATTCTAGCTGCACTTCTTCCAGGACAGATTTGTTAGTTATTTTAGCAGTCCATGGTACTTTCATCATTTTTTGCCAATGCCACAACTCAAAAGCATGGACTCTTCTTTGGTCTTCCTTTTTCATGGTCCAGGTCTTACATGCATATGAGGTAATTGAAAATAAAAAAGAGGACCAGCACAAATATTTGTTGTTGTTGTTATGTGCCATCGAGGAGGACCTGACTCATAGAGACCCCTCCTTGGGTTTCCGAAGCAGTATCACTACAGAAGTAGATTGCCCAACCTTCTTTCCAATGAATGGCTGGTGGGTTTGAACCATCAGCCTTCTGGTTAGCAGTTAAGTGCCTTAGGCACTACACTAACAGAGCTCTAAAACAATAGAAAAGAAGTGATAACACAATTCATAAACAAAACAAGTTCAGCACAGAAAATTAAATGGAACAAAAAAAATCAACACAATGAGAAAGCACATAACAAAATGACAGCATCAATAATTAGATATCTGACAAGGGACTTATCTCTAAAATTTATAGAAAACTCCAACACCTCAACAACAAAAAAAATTAACAATCCAATTTAAAAATGGGCAGAAGACATGAAATGGCACTCCACCAAAGAGGATATTCAGGCAGCCAGCAAATACATGAAGAAATGTTCACAATCATCAGCCATCAGAGAGACATAAATTCAAACAATGAGATACCATCTCACCCCAGCACTATTGGCAAAGTTCAACAAGACTGAATAACAAATACTGGTGAGGATGTGGAGAGATGGGGACTGTCATACACTGCTTGTGGGACTGTAAAATGATAAAACTACTGTGGAAAACAATATGGTGATTCCCTAAAAAGCTGATTTAGAAATACCATTTGATCCAGCAATCCCATTACTAGATATACATCTTAAAGAAGTGAGAACCAGGACAAAAACAGATATATGCACACCCATGTTCATTGCAGCACTATATACAATAGCAAAAAGATGAAAACAACCTAGGTGCCCATCAACAGAGGAATGAATAACGAAACTATGGTACATACACACAATGGAATATTATGCGACATTAAAGAACAATGTGGAATCTGCCAAACACCGCATAACATGAATGAACTTGGAGGACATTATGCTGAGTGAAATAACTCAATCACAGAAAGATAAATATAGTATTAGTTCATTATTGTAAAAGTCAAGGAAAGGTTTATATATGGAAGGAAACTCTCTTTGTTGGTTACCAGGAGTGGGAGGGGAGGGATGGAAACATAGCAAAAGAAAAAAAAAAAAATGCATTGACCCATGTCACTTTAGGTTTGTGTATTTCACTGTAAATAAATTGTATTTCAGTAAAATGCATTTTTGAAAAATGACAAAATGCCATCAATAAATTCATACTTGTTGATAATTACACTGAATGTCAATGGATTAAATGCACCAGTCAAGAGACAGAGAGAGTTGCAGACTGGATAAAAAAACATGACCCATCAATATGCCATTTAAAAGAGTCTCACCTTAGACACAAAGACAAAAATGACAAAAAATCAAAGGTTGGAAAAAGACATACCAAGCAAATGACAACCAAAAAACAGCAGGAGTGGCAATATTAATTTCTGGTAAAATAGAGTTTAATACAAAAATAAACCATAACAGACAAGAAAGGACATTATGCAACGATTAAAGTATCAATTGAACAAGAGGACATAACCATAATAAATATCTATGCATCCAATGAAGAACCCCAAATTACATAAATCAGACTTTAATAGAATTGCAAAGACAAATAGATGACTCCACAATAATAGTAGAAGACTTTAGTATGCCACTTTCAATAAGAAATTGAAAAACTGGAAAGAAACTCCACAAAGATGCAGAACTAAACAATATGATCAACATATTTGACCTCAAAGACATCTACAGAGCACTCTTTTGAATTCCTTATCAGAGAAGTACAATGCTGCATCTTCCTCAGGAATGTGTTTTGGGTCTGTATCATGGTCCCTTGTTTCTCCTGCTTTATGTTGCTTCTTTGTGTGGACTGTGATGCTCTGTTGTCTCTGAAGGATCATGATGTTTTTGTGTTTATATTTAATTGGTGATTGTATGTTGTAGTGACTTACCAAAGATTTTAGTTTTCTTTGTGTGTTATCTATGCAAGCAGAGTGCTGTGCTCTGCTCTTCTATTCATTAGTTGGCAGCACTTTTACATTCACCACCTGTCTCCTTTCCCATTTTCAGCCTCCCATATGTCCCTGCTGTCCTTGGCAAATGGAGCCTATTGTTGTTGTTATGTGCCATCGAGTCGGACCTGACTCATAGTGACCCCTCCTTGTGTTTCCAAGGTGCTATCACTACGGAAGTAGATTGCCCAACCTTCCTTCTGAAGAGTGGCTGGTGAATTTGAACCTCCAGCCTTCTGGTCAGCAGTCAAATGCCTTAGCCACTAAGGCACCAGAGTGCCTAATCCACTTCTGCATACTTCCATTCAAAACTCAGGGCTCCAGGATTATCTTCTGTATATCTGTCACTTGGTTTCTCTTTTCTTTGTTAAAGAGGGTCTGTGTAGCTTGTTTGCCTATGCCACCATCTTGCCCTAAGTTCTGTGATGTATTTTTCAATGGTATTGCCGAATTCTTTGTTTTGTATAATTTTCTGTGCTGAGCTCATTTTGTTTATGAATATGTTATCATCTCCTTTGTTGCTATTGTTATAGTATTTGCTAAATATTTGTGCTTATTCTCTTTCTTATTTTGATGCCAAGATTTATTATATTTCTTTTAGGTTACCTTGCGATTTGTTATTTTCTTCCCAAATTTAAAACAGTCTTTTCTATCTCACAATTGTCGTGACTTCTTCACCATGTCTAATGTGTGGAAGAGCATGAGAGTGCATGCACAGATCTCTGTTGGATGTTCAAAAGGAGTGGTTGAGGGTGAGATGAGCTGGTATTAGTCACAGTCTGTTGTTTGTCAGTTGGTTCAAAAGCAAGTGGTGGCCCTCAGTCAGTGGGTGGGGCTACAGGATTTGTAGGTGGTTATGTTGTGTTGGAACAGTTGCTCTCTTCTGCTCAGTTAGAAATAAATAAATAAATAACCAAAATGGAAAACACCAAAAAATAAATAAATAAAAGCAAGAGAACAAAAAACTCAAACCACATAAACAAACAGGAACAATTGCCCCCCCCCCCCAAAAAAGGAAAGGAATGCAATAAATGCAAATCAAAATGTTCAAAATATATTTAAAAAGGACAAAAGAAAGATCATGAGAAAAAAGAGGAAAAAAGCCACAATATCTGTGGAGGAGGAATGAGAGAAAAGAGCATGAGTAAAAGAATAGTACAGGAAAGATTGGAAAGTGGCAAAATAAAATACAAGGGATGGGAAGAACCAAAAGAAAGGGAAAAAAGGGGAGAACTAGTAAAAGGGAAGAGAAAAAAAGAAAACAACAAGAACCAGGGATGGGAAAGGGGGTGGGGAGAAAGAAAGGAGGAAGATTAAAAGAATAATTTAAAAACAATCAAAAACAAAACTGTAGAGAAAGGAACACAACACACAGGCTCTGTTAGGGCACAGACCAGGATGGAATCCCCACTGGTCAGTAATGTGAGTGGAGGCAGGGAATGGCCACACCTCAGTTCACCAAGAGTATGTGGTTATAAGAGTAACATGAGGAATTTCACACCTCTCCAGTCATCAGCTTCCAGTGCAGCCATCTGTGCTGTCCTCAGGAAACACAGCCCAGTCCTATGTTGCAGACCAGGTAAAAAGCCACTTGGATATATTGAAAATGGTCGGGCTTGCCATTTGTGAATATGCAAAATGGCTGCACCCTCAGGACAGCCACTGCACTCCATAGGTTTGTTTCCTTCTTCACTGTTTTCCTTTCTGTTTGTCAGGCACCAATGCAGTATTTGCCCATGCAGTCTTCAGTGAGCAGAGCCAATTCTTAGGTTGCTACCAGGATATATTCAAAGTGATCATGCCCTTGGGACAGCCAGCCATCTGCAGCTCCATTTGTCTCCTTGCTCATTGTTTTCAATTAGGTTCTTCTGTGAGGCCTGAGTCCTAATGGCCTCCAGGTAAATCTTTAACCAGAAGCCTTTAGTGTCGGGGATTCTAACACATCCCATGCCTCAGGGCTTTTATCAGACCTCCCCCCCCCCAGATTCCCCCGTATCAGAGATTTGCCTGGCTCAGGCAAGTTTCCCACTCATCAGGGTTTTACATCCTCCCTAGATAATAATTCCCTAACTAGACTTTGAAGCCAGGGGATTCCAACCCGCCCCCCAACTTCTCAGGCCCCTGCCCTAAACCCCTTAGCAACAACCAATCATCTGTACCCCTTTGCCCTGGTGCTACTCCACCCTATATTTTTCCTATAAAAATGCGATAGTAAAAGAGCACGAGGTCTTTTGCCCAAGCCGCTGCGTCGGCGAGAGCAGGGACCCTAGCTTGAGCAAGCAAATAAACTTTCCTTTTGTTGTTACATTATCGTGTCTGTGGTGGCTTCCTCGTACCGACATTCCTTTCCGAACATGGGCCCAACACTTCTACTAGTTGGTATTTAATCTACTTCTTTATCCTTGCCTTCAAAGCTCAGAATTCCAGTATCATCCTCTATATCGGTTTCAACTGGTTTCTCATTGCTTTGTTGCAGAGGGTCTGTGTAGCTTGTCTGCCTATTCCACCATCTTGCTGGAACTCCCTTAATTTTCTTTTTAGCTTGCTCATTGCTATTGTATAGCAACTCAACTGACTTTTGTGTGTTGACCTTGTGCTTGTACTCTGACACTTTGCTGAATTCATTTATTAGTTCTAATAGCTTTCTTATATAATATTTGGGGCTTTAATATATAGTATTATGTCTTCTTCAAAAATGTCTAGTTCTCTTTTCTTCTTTCCAATTTGGATACTTTTCTTTTTGCCTAATTGCCTTGGCTAGAATTCCAAAAACAGTATCCAGTAGCAGTGGTGAGAGTGGGCATCCTTGTCTTGTTCTCAAGCTTAATAAGTAAACTGTCAGTGTTTTTCTGTTGAGTATAATGTTACCTGTGGTTTTTTCATAATATCTTTTATTAGGTTGAGGAATTTCCCTTCTGCTCCTTGCTTGTTGAGTACTTTTATCTTGAAGGGGTGTTGAATTTTGTTCAGTGCCTTCTCTGCATCGATTGATATGATCATCCATTGACATGATATATGCTATAGTATTTTTATTCCTTTGTTCTCTTACTGTGGTATTGATTGTTTACTAATGTTGAACCACTTTTGCATTCCTGGGATAAATCCCATTGATCAAGGTATATAATCCTTTTCTTTTCTTTCTTTTTTAATTCAGTTTGCTATTGTTTTCTTTTGCTTGCTTCATAGAATGAGTTAAGAACTGTTTCTGTGCTATTCCTTGCAAAAGTTTAAGTAGGAATGTAGTCACTTCTTCCTAAATGTTTGGCACAATTACACAGTGAAGCCATCTGGTCCAGGACTTCTTCTTTTTTGGGATATTTTTAATTAATGATTTAATCTCTTCAGTTGTTATTGTTCTGTTGAGATCCATTATTACTTCATAAGAGAATATAGGGAAATTCAATGTTATGTGCTTCGAGACATATAAGCACATTTCCTTTAAGTTATCTACTTTGTTGACTTTAAACTGTTCATAGTTCCCTTTCAGTCTTATATATCTATGGGGTCAGTTGTAATGTCCCCACTTTCATTTCTAATTTTACATATTTGCATCTTGTTTCTCTTTTTCTCTGTCAGTCTTGCCAAATGTTTGTGGATTGGATTTTATTGATCTTTTCAAAAAAGATGATTTTTCTTTTCATTAACTCTCTTTATAGTTTTACTATTCTCTTTCATTTGTTTATACTCTAATTTTTATTATTTCTTTTCTTATGATAGCTTTAGGTTTAGTGTCCTCTATGTTATCTAGATCCTCCAGTTGTAGAATTAGGTTGTAGATTTGGGATATTTGTTGTTTTTTATTGTAGGTGAGTTCTGGTAGCATAGTACCTAATGTATTTGACTGCTAACCAGAAGGCTGACAGTTCAAACCCACCAGCCACTCCTTGGAAGGAAGGTTGGGCAATCTACTTCTGTAGAGATACCACCATTGTTGAAGGGCTGCTTGCAGGGCCCAGTCTTATTCAGGGCTCACCTGTACCTGGAGTATATCAACTGAGGAAGTAACTTGAGTGTTTAGCTTAGTCAGCAGGTCTCATCCCAGAAGGGCAATGGGGCACTCAGCCATGTATAAAAAGTTATGAGTTAGTATATTGTCTCCAAACCAACATTCAAGCAGTTGAAGAAAACTTTCACAGTTAATCTTGCCTGATACTCCATTTTATTCAAGGATACTATCATTTTATTCAAGGAAAGGGGTGCCTTTGGCTCATGCAGTACAGAAAAGGTGTTACCAGTGTCCACTAGGAACTCTACAGGTTGGCTTCCCACTGGTATGGCTGCCTGGGGCTCCTTTTGGGAAATGAGAGCCCCAGGGTCTTATCACTCCTGGTCTGAGTCAGTGGTACTTACCATTTGATAAGTGGTACTTATTCTGTGCCACCTGTTTGGATCAGCTCAGGATATTTCCTCTTTCAATACCCATTTTTCTTGTGGCAGGCAAACTTGTAAGGACCAGCTTTGCTGGGCATCCTCCCCTGGTTGGTTGGCAATCCATTGGTTGGGGCCTTTGGGGGTTACTCACCCATCATGCATCCAATTAAGGGCTTCCCACAGCCTGCTGTCTCATTTCTCTGTTACTGCTTCTGCTGATTGTGGTGAGTGCTCTTAAGGAAACTTAAAGGCAAGCTGCACAAGTTGTGAGGTGTTTATACCAAATCCCCTTTTCAGTTTCTGCAGTTTGTGCCAAATGTCGGGTGCACTCTGGCTCATAAAGGTTACATTTACAATCCAGTCATTCTATAGGTCATCAGGATCAAGGTCGTCAGTACTGATGATATATTTCAAATACGCTTTCCAAAAATACTGATGAATTTTCCTTGGGTTCTTGCTGGACCTTCTGAACTTTCCCCACATTTATTTGCTTATGATGCCCCTTCTGCAAACCCACAATAATACATTCCTTCAGATAGTTTAACTTAGCAAGGTCTTGGGGGTCATTAGGGTCCCATCCTGGATGAGTGCCAGGGATGACTTGCTTTCCAGGACCCCTAGTAGGGTTTTGGGGTTGTAAATTGTGGAGATGGTTGGCTTCCTGCCTGGCTTTTTCTAAAACTATACTTATCTCCTCTGGTGTCAAAAAAGTGGTGAGTAACATATTTATATCTGCCCAGTCAGGATGGAGTATAGCAAAGATGGAAGTTATTAAGGTCTCCATGCATTTAGGATCTTCTCCATAAGGTGCCATATTGTTTTTCCAATTTAAAAGATCTGTGGTGGGGAAAGGGACATGTGTCCAAATAAACCCTCAGGGGTTCCTTGGTGGTCAAGTCCTGCTGGTACTTGCCTTAAGAATAATTGCCCTCCTGGGCCCAGGTTCACTCACTGGCCAATTTGCATATGACTATGGCTGGGCTGGGGATACTGTTCCCTGGGAGGGAGCCAAAGTACCCATGGGCAATGGGGTGTACAGCCCAATGGGGTATGGAGGGCTCTGAGCCCAATGGTCCCTAGCCTCCATTCCATGGTGGCAAAGGAGGGGGTGTCTGCTCAGGGAGATAAGGCATGGGTGCTAGTGGGAAAAGCAGAGGATTACACTGGGTGTGGTCTTCAGGATCCTGAAGAACCTCCATTCAAGCACTTTTCCCTTTAGGTTGTACAACCATCACTTTACACTATTTCTGTAAGTTCTTACTTTGAAACAAACATGAAAGTTTGGACATAGAGGATTTTATCCCACTTATCTTCTCTTTTGCAAAATAGTCTAATTGCAAAATGGTGTTATTATTCAAACTACCATTGTTGTTGTTGTTGTTATGTGCCGTCGAGTCAGCCCCGACTCATAGCGACCCTTCCTTGGGTTTCTGAGGCAGTATCACTACGGAAGTAGGATTGCCCAACCTTCCTTCCGAGGAGTGGCTGGTGGGTTTGAACCGCCAGCCTTCTGGATAGCAGTCAAGTGCTTTAGCCACTATGCTACCAGAGCTCCTAACCATCAGGTGGCTTTTTTTTTTTTTTTTTTCAGATTCAAGTTGGCAAATATTATATTAGAAAAAAATACACCATTTTCTTTATTTTCTTAGGCATGTAACTAAAATAATCCCAGTATTTTTGAAAGGCAACCCAGAGGGTTACCTCGGTTACCAAATTCTGACTGCCCATTGCAAGGTGCAAACAAGACAATAATGTCACAACAGACTCACACACAAAAACAAACTCTCATCCACCACAATTCACACCACACAAGGCCTTCCAGTTTACCACTCACACTGTCTCCAAGCCAAGTCTCAAAATAATAATTAACTGCCAAGTCTCAAGACACCAAATCCCTGGGCACCAAAAGTATGGAATCTATTAACTATTTGTTCAAGTAATCGAGTTAACTTTGCCTAATGCAACCCACCCAGAAGCTGAAGCCACAGGGTAATCTTGTCATGGCTCAAACCACCCAAAAACTGCTGAACTTCTCAACTGTCAAAGATTATAAATTCATATTCACCAAAGACATCTTCAACTCAAAATTGGTTTTTCTCAAAACAAAAGAGCACCTCAGGCCAAGAACACTGCAAGCAGTGAATGCCATCCCAATCACATATCTCTAGATCAAATTGGGTCTAGGCATGCCAAGGTCCATCAGGGGGCTACACCCTCCAAATTGAGGGCTCCTGAACCTTGGATTGGGGGTTGTCACATAACCCCCACATCCCTACATGGTTGCCAGAGTGATGTAGGACTTAGGGTGTTCTGTCTGATGCATGAACTAGCCATTCCATTTGGCACCAGAGTTCAGGTGAACGGAAGTTAGTGCAGCAGTGGGGCGTTGCTGGAACTGGGCTCTTTTGAATCTGTGGTTACATATTCATATTTATGTTTATTAAACCTCTCAAAATAGTAAAGATATCACTTTGAAGACTAAGGTGCACCTGACCCAAGCCATGGTCTTTTCAATAGGCACATGTGCATGTGAAAGCTGGACAATGAAGAAGGAAGATCACAGAAGAATTGATGCATTTGAGTTGCAGTGTTGGTGGAGACTACTAAATATACCTTGGTGCCAGAAGAATGAATATATCTATCTGCCTTGGAAGAAGTACAGCCTTGGAAGAAGTACAGTACATGCTTCTTAGAAGCAAGAATGGGCAGACTTCATCTCATATACTTTGCTCACGTTGTCAAAAGGGACCAATCCTTGGAGGAGGCTGTCATGCTTGGTAAAGTAGATGGTCAGAGTAAAAGGGGAAGGCTCTCAAGGAGGTGGACTGAAACAGTTGCTGGGACAATGAGCTCAAGCACAGCAAAGATTGTGAGGATTGTGCAGGACTGGGCAGAGTTTCGTTCTGTTGTACCTGGGGTCACTATATGAGTTGGAGCTGACTTGACAGCAGCTAACAACAACATTAGATTTCACTTAAAGTCTGTTTGGTCTGATATTAAAATTTCTACACCTGCTCTCATTTGGTTACTGTTTGCACGGAAATTCTTTTTTCATCCTCTCATTTTCAACCTGTCTTAATGAAAACAGTAGACTGACACTGCTAGAAATTAACACAAAAATTTGAATAAATGGGGAAACATTTACAGACAGCCATGCAAAAGGTTACAATATTTCAAATGGCAGGAAGAACAATAAGGGTTTAAAGAAAAAAAAAAAAAAAGATGTAGCAAACAATGGATTTCTGCTTCAGGCAGGAAGGGGAGGTGAAGAAAGCTTGACAAAAGGTAGAAAGGGCTTGTTGAACTATAAACATTTTCTTAACATCAATAAGGTTATTTGTTACATTCTGAGGTGGTAACATCCTAAGAGTTGTTTAATAAAACATTGCACCTGGAGCTAATTTTCTGTTACTTCTGCTTCTGCCTACCTTATCTTAATAAACTTAGTCTCTACATTAGTTACAGATTCACAAAGGGCGAATAGAAACACAAGGAACTCTGGTGGTATAGTGCTTAGGGCATTTTGTTGCTAACCATAAAGTTGCTGGTGGTATAGTGCTTAGGGCATTTTGTTGCTAACCATAAAGTTGCTGGTTCAAACCTATCAGCATTCCATGGGGAAAAGATGAGGCAATCTGCTTCCATAAAGATTTACAGCCTTGGAAATCCAATGAGGGGAAGGGGGAGGGTCACTATGAGTCTGAGTGACTTGATGACAATGAGTTGGGTTTTCTTGAAGTAGAAACACAGCAGAAAATCCCAGTGAGTGAAAATTTGAGAGTCAGAATGTAAAGTGACTGATATATATACATATTAACTATATAGTTATTTACAGATTCTACCTTCATTTAATATTATCAGTTCTATTTCCTACCCTGCTGAACAAGACACCTTCTCTGGGGCCAGCTGCACAAATATTCTTAACAGATACCAACGAATTCTTTATCCAGATTAGAATTCTGACTTTTGCCTTCTTTGATTACCAAGCAGTAAAACTTTGACCAAAAAAAAATAAAATTGAGAGGCGGGGCAAGATGGCGGACTAGGCAGAAGGATTGCACAG
>NW_006922042.1:2098869-2111017 GCF_000298275.1 Orycteropus afer afer
CTAATTAAAAAAAAAAAAAAATTGAATGTTTTCTTTGGAAAAGCAGAAATAGTAATCTTAGTTTAATTCAAAATGGAGTTTGTCATTTAGGTCTGAAGTCACCCAACTGAGATATACCAGTACCTCATTTTTGAAGATTCACATCCACAAACCCATTTAGGTCTTTGTGCCTGAGGTGTAGATGGATCAAGTTCTTATATCCGATCTGCCATTTTCTGCCTCTCGATTGGAACATTTAATCTATTTGTAATTTAATCCATTGGTAATTACCAACAAAGGAAAACTTACTTTTCCATTGTGTTATTTGTTTGTGTGTGTATATGTGTGTCATACCTCCTTTGTCCTTCTTTTCCTCTAGCACTGATATTTTTTGTGTATAGATTTGTTTGCATGTGTAAGATGAATCATTTTCTTTCCTTTTGACTATAATTTTTTAGTTTCTTTTTGGGTACCATGAGGATTACATTTAATATCTTCCATTTAGACCAGCCTGGCTTATATTTATACCAAATTAACTTTAGTAATATACAAAACCTCTATGCTTGTGTCAATTCCCCCATTTATGTTCTTTTTGTACCTTCAATACCCTATAATCTTAATATGAGTGTATTATATATATCCCTTATAAAGCATGGAGAACATACCAGTTGTATTTACCAACCAACACTACCTTAACTCTAGCTTTTCTACTTGCCAAGACATTTCCTTTCATGAAATTTCTCCCCCACATGTACTTTAATTCACAGTAAATTATTCCTCCCCTACTACAAGCACCAGCCATGCAACTCTGGCCCCAGACTCCCCTCCTTCCAGGAGTTTCAGATGTTGCAGACTAACCACGGTTCTCCCCTCCCAGAGGTGTTACCTGTGCAACACTAGCCTCCATGTCTCACCCCAAAAGTAGCAGCTGTTGTTAATTCACCATGTGTCCTCACTGTTCATGTACACTGGCCCACACTATGCTCGTCATGTTTGTCTTCCCTAGAACACAAGGAAACTCTAGTAAATTCTCTGTTCTCCCTATCCCAGGTCTGTCTGCTCAAGAGTTTCCATTCACATTGTGTTCGCTGTGTCTCTTTTTTCCAGACCTGGCTGATCACACTATCAGGGCTGTATTGCACATTCTACACAGCTCCCTCCCAGGAGTCATGAGAATTTGGGCCTATGGTGGGCCATGGCACCCATTCTGGTGACTCTACTGGTCTCTGCCCATTCACAAAGTCTGGTCTGCACTCCACTGTGTCTGCTGTGTCTGACTGAGACCTATGTGATCCCAGGCCTGAAGTGTGCCACATCATTATTTCTTAGGTTGGCCTGCTCACTTGTCCTTGCCCACAGTGTCTTCACCAGAGCTGGGCTACACTGTGCCTGACAACCCCTTCTTCCTAAGACCTATGCAATCCCAAACCTGCAGTGAGTACACCACAGTACATTTTCTTGTCCGTGTGCTCAGGTGTAGGGCCCATGGTGCCTTAATGTGGGCTGGTTGTTCACAAAGTCTGGGCTGCATTGCATCAGATGCTGCCGCTCCAAGATGGCTGAGTTAAGCCAGTTTGGGATTTGGGATAAGGACCCTTAGCAAACCTCTGCTCTTCCATGGTATGTTACCTTTTACTTGATTCATTGTTCCCTTTTCAACTCCAACCTTTTCACTGATGTCTAGAGTTCTGAAATTATTTTATCAATATTTGCTTGTTTCCTTGTATAATTTTGTAGGAGTTTCAGAGTGTATGACTGCTTAAAACACTATCTTGTCCTGCTTCCCTGAATACATTATTATATTCAATTTGACAAAATAATATTTAAAACTCTTTCATCTTTATTCATGAGGCATACTGGTCAATAAGTTTCTTTTCTTGTAATATCTTCATCCGATTTTGGTATAAGTGTAATCTTGGCCTCACAGAATGAGTTAGGAAATGTAATTCCTCTTTAATTAGTTGTCCTGTCATGGAGCAAGCACCAATAACTATTCCAACAGTGATTTGGAATAGAGAAAAATAATGTGTAATAAATAAAAAGACCAAACACTTTAATATAAAGAAATCATTAGCAAACACTATGCCATCAAACAGATGCAAATATGATTCATATTCACTGTCTCTTTCATCTTCACCATGACCCATGAGGTGGGAATCACTGCCCCTGATTAACAGGTAAGGAGGCTGAGAAGTTTTGACTTGTCCAAGGTTACTTAGCTGGACTTAGTTTGTGCACACAAAACCCACTTTCCAGCTTTCTCTTCTCCAACTAAGGGTAACATGACTCTTCCTTCGTATGGATGCTATCACTGCTGGCTGCTGCAGGCACTAGAGTCAGGAGAGAAAACTTAGCAGTTTAAAGGAGACTGTGAATCATGATTCCCTCATGGCATCACTCCTGGAGAGGAAGGGTGTGGTCACCTGTGGGCAAGGATCTAGGCTGTCTGTGTCTGGGGATGTGGGAACATTTTGAGAAGGGGCTTTTCTCTCTGATTCCCAAGACACTGGACAGATAACTATGGGCATATGATTTTCCTCATGATAGGACCAAGGCTCAATGAAGGGCCTCAGTAAGCCTTCAAATTGATGTGTCATGGTATGAATGAGAGACTGTTCATTTATATGGAAGAAGGAAATTTTCCCACCCTCATAGTCTAGGAAGATTCCCACTCGTGTAGGGCAGGTTTTTAGAGGGAAACAGATTCTCCTGGGGTTGAATGTGAAATATCCATCTCCTTTGCTCAATCCAAGGATCCAGTACCCATTCTGGGGAGACAAAATCACATCCTTTCCTTTCCTGTCCACGTCATCCCAGCACACCCCCAATTGCCATCTTTTCTTGAGTCCTACGTCCACTTCCCAGTAATGCTTCCCTGAAGAAAATCCCTGAGAAGCCACCACACATTCTCTCTTCTTAAATCTCTTCTCTGAGTTGGGCACTTCCTGCGGAACATCCATATGGTTTACAGCTTTCAGATCAGAAATGTGGAGCTGGGGATGAGCCGTGTCTGGGTCCAGAGTCACTTCCACTGGAGTGTGGTAGGAAAGGGAGAGAGAAAAGAGAGCATGAGTTTCTGAGGAAGGTACTTGGGTTGGGCCAGAAGTCACCCATTTCCATTCCAGACTAGCTTACAGTGGTATAAGATGAGGTCTCAGAGCCAGAATCTTCATCTGACACTGCTCTTTCAGCCCTTCCCTTACATCCAGTGCAGCCCTGAACCTCACCAATGCCCTGGAGGTGCCCAACTATGTGTTGTAGACTCTTATATACCACCCTATCCAAACATTTTCCTTTCACGCAAATCACTATTAGACTTTCCTGAGACTTTGAATGATCCAATAATCAGCTGCTTCCCCTTCATCAATTCCGTCCACCTCCTTCCTCTTCATTCCCTTTCACCTCTACCCAGACAGTCACTAGTGCTCTCAGTTCTCTGCAGTGGGTCAGGGTAATTGCAGCCAGAGGTTGAATGGGGCATCACAGATTTCTCATCTGCATCCACGTGGGCCTCAGTGCCCCTCAGTGGTCCATACCTGTCACAGGTTAATTCCCTCTCCCATGCCCACTAAACTCTGACACCAGCTCCTCATCTGTTGGTACCTGTGTGTTTCCGGGCCTCTCTCCATTCTGAAAACAAACAGAACAACAGGGTAAGTGCTCTCATTGAGAAAGGAGGCAAGGATAAGGGAGAAACCAAAGGCATTTGCCCTTTTCGGGTGTCACAGACCAACTTGAGATCTGATAAAGACTGTAGGCCCGGTTTACAAAAATGCACCTCCCAAAACATCTTGTAGACAATTTGAGGGTATCCAGAATCCTGCAGCCATCATCAGTTTGCCTCTGTAGACATTGATAGATGGCAGGTTATAAGAATCCATAACCTAGGGACATGGAAAGGAAAAAAGGGCGGGAGGCAGGAATAGTTTCTCTCACCTGCTTGTCCTTGTATCCTTCTCTTCTCTAGAAAAAAAAAAAAAAATAGAGAAGAGACTGAAATTGTAGAACAGGGCCCAGGAGCAAAGGAGAAGAAAGCTTTGCCTGCAGTTACATGATTACCCAGACTTTTCCTGGAGTTTTCTTGAAACAAAAGCAGAATATTCAGTGGCTGATTCAGGGCATGGTTAAAGCCTCAAATTGTAAGGTAATTGGAGGAGACTCCCCCAGGTTTTCAACTATTCTGGGTCCGCACATACACTCAGATAGTTCATGACCTCTGCCGTTCTTCTCTCCACAAAATGTACCAACATGCAGATTTTGCACACAGTTTTAGGGAGTTTCCAGATCCTGATGTCAATCTTAAATCTCGCAGACCCCTGAGGATAAATTCATCAGTTAATGGATGAAGAGAGTAAACCAGCTCTTCTCTTAAACCTATTCATGCTTTCTTTCCAGTCTGGAGCCAAGAAAGCATATAGATGGCTCAAACCATGCAACAGGGTGGGATCCAGCTAAACTGTGTACAGAAGGCTCTGAGTACAGTAAGACACTTACCTAATTCTCTCATAAGTTTCCCTGAAACAGAAAGAAAGTATTCAGTCATTGATACAGTATATGTGTGGTACAAACACAACCATAACTGCTTGCTCAAGTGGAAGGATATGGGGGATCTGAAAGACACTGACTTCTAGAACTCTCCTCTGAACCTCCTTCCCCATGTCTCAGTACTGAACGCCTTTATCTGGGTTTCAAAAGAGAAAAAGTGAAAAGGAACAGCTTTATGAAGAAAAGAACTGATGTTTGGGAGCATGTGGAGATGGAGGTTGGTATCTGCTGGGAGAGTGAAGGAGATGGTGGGGAGAAGGAGGTAAGATAGTGGCATGCATTCTTAAAGGGGCAATATCATCCCTAGAGAGCAGGAAATTGGTTCTTGACGGTGAAAACCCTTAGTGGGGTTGAATATTATTTTACTTCATTGTCATTAATTATCCTCTTTCATAAAACTATTTGGTGATCTAGTACATCAAAACTTTTTTCCCAGAGTCTTGGTGTTTCTCTTAGAAATTTATATGTACTGTAGGTACTGATAACCATTCTTTCTCTTATTCTTGGCCATACATGAAGTAGGAAGGGCCTCCGGACCAGTCTTTTTTGAGGGATCCATTTCACCTATCATGGAGGATAAGAACTATGGTCCCTGTGGCCTGAGACTGAAAGAACAAACCAGGGAGATGTATGGGACATCCTTACTCTTGGCTACACTGGAACTATAAGTAAACTAATGTCCCATGCTTCCTTCTGCTACTTACTGTGGAATTTGAAGATGAAAATCTCACAGCCCATGACAGCAACACAGAGGCCACTGAAGAGTATTCCCAGTAAAATGCAAGCCAGGTGCCAAGGTGAAATCTGGAAAAATGTCTCTGAAAAACCATCCCAAATACACTTGGTGATTTCTGAACAGTGAAGGCAAGTTAATTCATTTTAAAAATTCTCATATCTCAAGATGAAAATAACATTTTTCTATAATCTCCTCTAAAAGTTTAAACATTACATTTCTGTATCAGTTTGATTCTCCTGGATTTTATTTTTACATATAAAATGAAGTAGTGATTCGATTTCACTTTCTTCTAAAGGGGTAACTACTGTGTCAATACCATTTATTGAATGGACATCACTTTACACCCTATTACACACAATGCCACTTCCGTCTATATCAAGTTTTGTTCAGACTTGGATTTGCTTCCTGGGTTTTGTTCTGTGCCATTAGAGCACTTGTAGATCCCTGTGCCAATCATTTTTGACTGGTTTAATCATCACAGCTCTTGGATAAGTCTTGATATATACTAGACTAGGCTTCTCAGTTTCTTCATTTTTTTCTTCTGTGTCTTGACAATTCTTGGTCTTTTGGTTGGGCACATAAATTTTTTAACTGCTGTCAAGATCTAAGAAAAAATTCTAAGATTTTGAATGAAGTGTTATTGATTGAATCTATAGAACAATTACGGAAATCTTAAAATATTGCACCTGAAAGTTATTATATCTCTCCTGATATTTCAGATTTCTTTAATATGTTTTAATGAAGTTTTATAACGTACTCAATAAGAGTTTGCAAGTCTTTCATTGGATTCATTCCTACTTAACATATTTATTATTTTTTATTTTTCTATTTCAGCTGGTGTGTAGATATGCAATTCATTTTTCTTTGTTTCTTTTATTGTGATTTGGATGAAAGTTTACAGAGCAAATTTGTTTTCCATTCAACAATTCATATACATATACGTTTCGTGACATTGACTGTAATCCCCACAGTGGAACAGCTCTCTTTCCACTTCTTCCCCGTGATTTCCATTTAACTTCATCCTCCATTCCTATTCCTTCATGTCTTCTGAGCTTCATCCCTGGAGAAACGCTGCACTTTTGCTCTTGTATGGTTGATTGTTCTAATAAGTGTGCACCTCCCTGGTCTATTGTTCATCGTATAGCCCTGTCACTTGACTGCTAACCAGAAGGCTGGCGGTTCAAACCCACCAGCCACTCCTCGGAAGGAAGGTTGGGCATTCCTACTTCCGTAGTGATACTGCCTCGGAAACCCAAGGAGGGGTCGCTATGAGTCGGGGCCGACTCGATGGCAAATAACAACAACATGGTTTGGATGAAATTTAAGCCATGGGTATGAGTTCAGTTCCAGCCTTGAAGGATGTCTAAGGGCCGTAGTCTTGGGAGCTCTATCAGTCTCTATTAGATCAGTAAGCCTGGTCTTTTTTTATGATTTTGAGTTTTGTTCCACATTTTTATCCCACCCTATCCAGGACCTTCCACTGTGATCCCTTTCAGAAAGGTCAGCAGTGGTAACTGGGCAACATGTAGTTCTAGTCTTAGGGTTGCAGAGGATGGGGTTAATGTGGCCCATAGTGCTTTGAACTAACTATTTCCTTGTTTCTTTGCTTTTCTTCTCTCTTCTTTCCTCTGGACGGGGAGAGACCAATAGTTGCACCTTAAATGGCTCAGAAGTTTTTATGACCTCAGTTGCTACTCACCAAAGTGGGATGTAGAACATTATCTTTGTGGACTAAGGCCAATTGACCTTAGTGTTTCTTAAGACACTAGGTGTCCGGACCCCCACCTCCACCCCATGCCCAATGACTCAGTCCCTCAAGGTGTTTGGTTATGGCTAAGAAACTTTCAAAACTTTTCCCCCTATATGCTCTGTTATATTCATGGATATATTTACAGCATGTATAAATACATATGTAGAAATATACTTGGTCACACCTATACATATTCACCAGTATTGTCCCATTTGCCTTCCCACCCAAACTTCGCTTGGGTTTCTATCTATGGATCCACTCACAGATTATTGTTATTACTGTTACTGCAGGATTGTATATGTGATAGTATTTACCTTTGTTGCCTTTAACTTTTGTGTTCTTCCTGTGTCTTCCTTTGCTTTGATCATTTTGTATTGACCACCACCTTATTGTTTATTGTCTTTCCTTTCACCCAAGTTAATAGTGCCTACCCCCTAAAAAAAAAAAAAAAAAAAAAACTCACTGCCGCTGAGTCAGATCTGACTCATAGTGACCCCTCCTTGGGTTTCCAAGGTGATATCACTACTGAAGTAGATTGCCCAACCTTCCTTCTGAGAATTGGCCAGTGGATTTGAACCAGCAGCCTTCTGGTTAGCAGTCAAATGGCACTATGCCACCAGGGCTTCTAGTTAGTGATTTATTGTCCTCTCCCCCTCACTGTTAGTAACCTTCAAAGAATGAATTTTTCTGTGTGTAAACCTTTTTCTTTACTTTTTACAGTAGTGGTCTCATACAATATTTGCCTCTTTGGGATTAACTAATTTCACTGACCATAATGTTCCCCAGTTTCATGCATGTGCTGAGGTGTTTCACAGATTCATCCTTATTCCTTAATGTTGTGTAGTATTCTATTGTTGCAGTTAAGGTTGTGTGTTAACTTGGCTAGGCCTTGATTTTGAGTGCTTGGCAGCTGGATATATTTATTCTCCATGATGAAATTGTAATCACCTCCATGGTGTAATCTTCTATGAGCAACTAAGTAATTGCCTTTGGGGTGTAGCCAGCTTCCAGTATATAATGGAGAAGCTTTGAGGAAGGTCTCTAGCTTGGCATATTTGGATGCTGTGTTTGTCCAAGTCTTCATCTCCACTTCCTGGACTTGAACCAGTGGCCTGCCATGGTGCCTGCTGATCTTGGAATTGTGCCATTTTACTGTCAGTCTTGAGTTCCTCAGCCTCAGCAGCCAATAGCTGTGTGACACAGAAGAAGCTTCTGGCTCCAGCGGGCCTGGAACAAAAGGCAGAGGTGAAGCCCAAGGTCAAGGGGCCTTCACCCAACCCCTAGAGCCAGCACTCTGAATTCTGACTTCTAGCCTCCTAAACTGTAAAAGAATAAATTCCTTTTTGTTAAAGCCATCCATCTGTGGTATTTCTGTTATAGCAGCACTAGAGAACCAAGACATCTGTTATGGGTATATACCATAGTTTGTTTATTCATTCATCCATTATGGTCACTTAAGTTGTTTTATCTCTGGTTACATTTATTCCTAAGACTTCATCTTTTGGGTGATTATTGTGAATGGCATTGTTTTCCAGATTTCTTTTTCAGAATTCTCTGTTAGTGTAGAAAAATCCAACAGATTTTTGGGTGTTGATATTGTACCCTGTCACTTTGTTGAATTCTTCTATTAGTTCCAGTAGTCTTTTAGTTAGTCTTTAAGATTTTCTATGTATAGGATCACATCATCTACAAATAGAGATAATTTTACTTCTTCTTTGCCAATTTGGATACCTTTTATTTCCCTTTCTTGCCTTATTGCTCTGGCTAGGACTTACAATAAAATTTAAACAAGAGTTGTGGTAAAGTGCATCTTTCTCTGGTTCCTGTTCACAGTGGAATGATTTCACTCTCTCTCAAGAATAATGTCGACCAATTGTTTTGTGTCTATATGCTTTTAATTGCATTAAAGAATTTCCCTTCTATTCTTATTTTGCTGAGAATTTTTATCAAGAATGGGTGTTGGATTTTGTCAAATGCCCTTTCTGCATCAATTGATATGATTATATGGGTTTCTTTTTCCCTTTGTTTAATGTGTGTGATGGGTATTTTCTAATATCTCATCCTTGCATAACTGGTATGAATCCCACTAGATCATTATGTATTATTTTTTTTATAAGAGTTGGATTCTGTTGGCTAGGATTTGTGTTTATGTTCATGAGGGATATCAGTTTATAATTTTCTTTTTTAGTGATGGTTTTGCTTGCTTCATACAATCAGTTCAGAAGTGATGACTTCTGAACATTTGTTTCTATGTTCTGTAACAGACTAAGTAGAAATGGTGTCTGCTCAGTTCTGAATGTTTAGCAGAATTCACCAATGAAGCCATCTGGGCCAGGATTTTTTTGTTGGGACATTTTTTAAGACCTGTTGAATTTCTTCTTTTGTGATGGGTCTGTTCAAATTATCTATCTCAGATTATGTTACTTTGGGTAGGTATTATGTTTCTAGAAATTTGTAAATTTCTTCTAGGGTTTCAAATTTGCTAGAGTACAATTCTTCATAGTATTCTGTTATTATCTTTTTTTATTTCAATAGGTTCTCTTGTGACATCAACTATTTCATTTCTTATTTGTGTTATTTGCATATTTTCCTTCTTTTCCTTTATGAATTTGCCACTGGTTTGACAATTTTATCAATCCTTTCAAAGGGTCAAGTTCTAGTCCTGTGGAATCTTTGTATTGATTTTCTTTTTTCTGTTTCATTTATTTCTGCTCAAATCTTTAGTATTTCCTTTTTCCTGGTGACCATACCCTTTTTTGCTGTTCTTTTTCTAATTGTTGGAGATGTTGGGTTAAGATGTTGATTTTGGTTCTTGCTTCTTTGCTTGATTTATGTGTATGTTGCTATAAATTGTCTTCTGGGCACTGCTTTTGCTGTGTTCCAAAGATTTTGGTAGGTTATGTTTTCATTTCCATTTGGGTCAAGAAATTTATTTCTTCTATTACCTAGTATTTTTAAAGCAGGATGTTATTCTATTTCTATGTTTTTTATTACTTTCCATGATATACCTGTCATTGATTTCATTATATTCTAAGAAAATGCTTTGTAGTATTTTGATGTTTTAAAATTTATTGAGGCTAACTTTGTGGCTTAACATATGGTCTAACATATATTCTATGTGTACTTGAAAAGGATATATATGTGCTATTGTTGGGTAGAGTGTTCTGTATACATCTATGAATCCTAGTTGGTTTATTGTGTTGTTTGGATCTTCTATATCTTTGTTGAGTTTCTAATTGTTCTGTCCTTCATCAAAAGTGGTGTATTAAAGTCTCCTACTATTATTTTGGGGCACTCTGACAGCATAGTGCCTAAGACATTTGACTGCTAATTGTCAATTTCTCTTTTCAATTCTATTAAAGTTTGATTTATGCATTTTGAGGCTCTTTCACTGGGTGCATAAATATTAATTTAGGTTATGTCTCCTTGTTGGATTGAACCAATAATCATTTTATAATATCCTTTCTCTTTTACTAGTTTTTCCCTTAAAGTCTGTGTGGTAGTTATGTTTGTGTGTCAACTTGGCTGGGCCTGGTTGAGTGGCTGGGTAGCTGGTGGTAGTTATTCCCCATGATGAGACTGGCAATCAACTCCATGGTGGGATCTACCACAAGCAGCTGAGTAGCTGCCTTTGGGATGTGGTCTGCTTCCTATATTTAAGGAGAAGCCTTGAGAATGGTCTCTAGCTTATGGCATGCTTGGACCCTGCATGTAGCCTTGTCGTTGCTCATCAGCTTGCTATGCTCTGCTGACCATGGGACTTATGATGGACTTAATTTCATGGCCTGTCATGTGGTTTGGTAATATCGGGACTGTGTCTTTTTACTTGTCAATCTTGGGACTTCTCAGTCTCAGAAACCAGCAGCTGTCTGAGTGAAGAAATGCCTCTAGCTCTAATTGGCCTGGAGCAGGAGGCAGAGCTAGACCCCAAGTTTGAGGGGCTTTCACCTAGCCCCTAGAGCCTGGCACTTTGAACTTGGACTTAAAGCCTTCAAATTGTAAGAATAAACTCCTGTTTGTTACAGCCATCCCATTTGTGGTATATTCTTGTCAGAGCGGCACTAGATAACCAGAACAGTCTAGTTTATTAGTACTTAAGATTGCCACTGCAGCTCTTTTTTTGGTTGCCATTTGCTTAGTATATTTTTTTTCCATCCTTTGACTTTTAACTTATTTTTGTCTTTGTGTCTAAGATGTGTCTCTTATAGACAGCATATTAATTTGTCATGTTTTCTTAACCATTATGCTTCTCTGTCTCTTGACTGGCAGATTTAACCCACTTACTTTCAGTGAAATTATTGATAGGCATGAACTCACTGCTGTCATTTTGTTGTTTTATTATGGTGCTGATGGTGGCGTAGTGTCTAAGGTATTTGACTGCTAACCAGAAGGCTAGTGGTTCAAACCCACCAGCCACTCCTCAGAAGGAAAATTAGGCAATCTACTTCTGTAGTGATATCACCTCGGAAGCCCAAGGAGGGGCCACTATGAGTCAGTTCCCACTCAACAGCAGTGAGTTTGGTTTGGTTTGATGGCTTCTTTAAGGAACTCTGATGGTGCAATGTCTAAGACATTTGACTGCTGACCAGAAGGTTGATGGTCCAAACCCACCAGCTGCTCCGTGGAAGGAAGATATGGCAATCTACTTCTATAAAGATTTACCACCTTGGAAACCCAATGGGGATCACTATGAGTAGGAATCGACTTGACAGTAGATTTGGTTTTTTGGATCTTGGCTGGTTTCTTTGTTTAATATATTTTTCTATGCTGAGTTCATTTGTTTATGAATTTCTTATCTTTCCTTCACTGCTCTTGTTTTAGTGCTTACTGAGCCTTTATTATTTTCTTCATTTTTATTTTGGTGAGGTTTGTGAATGTTCTTTGAGGTTATTCTATAATTTATTATTATCTTCCCAAGTTTAAAACAGTCAATTCTGTCTTGATATCATCTTGTATTTCTCCCCATTCAGAAGTTCTGTAACTACATCATTTATTCCCTCTTTTTGCTTTGTAGTTATCATAATTTACAAATTTATACCTCTTATCCCTCTGGTAGCATAGTGGCTAAGACACTTGCCTGCTAACCAGACGGCTGGCGGTTCAAACCCACCAGCCACTCCTCGGAAGGAAGGTTGGGC
>NW_006922042.1:2111420-2125325 GCF_000298275.1 Orycteropus afer afer
AATATTTTTTTCAGGGTTTTATATATGTCATTCCATTGCCTTCTTTCCTGCATGATTTCTGCCAAGATATAAGAGCTTAGTCTTATTGGTTTTCTTTGTACATAACTCTTTTTTTTTTTCCCCAAGCTACTTTCAGGATTCTTTCTTTAGCTTCAGTTTTGGAAAGTTTGGTTATGACAAAACTCTGTGATTTTCTTTTGGGGTCTAACATAAAAGGAATGGAGAAATGAATCGAATTGTCTCATTACCAACAACAACAAAAAAAAAGCATAATACAAAAGCTGGTAGTAATTGAGACTATAAGGGACAAAAAAAGGTGTAAGACACACAAAAACAAATAATGAGATGGCAGAAGTCATTACTTATTGGTAATTACAGTGAATGTAAATCGTCTGAATGTTCTAATCAAAAGGCAAAGAGTAGAAGAATTAATGGAAAAGAAACATGATACAAATATATATATTGCCTACAATAGATATACCTTATGCCCAAGGACACAAATAAGTTGAAAATGAAATATTGGAAACAAATATCCCACACAAATAATAACCAAAAGAAAGCAGGAACAGCAATATTCATATTAAACTTTTAGGCTTTAAGTCAAAATCTGTTATAATAGACAAAAAAGACATTATATAATGATAATAGGATCAATTCATCAAGAAAACTTAATAATTATAAATATATAGGTACTTTACATAGGCACATGTAAATATATAAATCAAACACAAAAAGGACTGAAGGGATAAATAAATAGCTCTGTAATCATAGTTGGAGACTTTAATATACAACTTTTGGTAAAGGACAGAACATCTAGGAAGATCAATAAGGAAACAGGATCTGAATCACACTATAACCAAACCAGACCTAACAGACATAGAGCATTCCTCTCAACAATAGTACATTATGCATTCTTCTCCAGTGCACATGGACAATTATCCAGGATAGACTACATGTTCAGTCACAAAGTATGTCTCAATAAACTTAAAAAGATTGAAACTATACAACATATTTTCTCGATCATAGTAGAGTGAAATTAGAAATTAATAACAGATATACAAATTAATGGAAACTAAACAACACACTATTAAACAACCAATGGATCAAGCAAGAAATCAAGAGAATCCAGAAAACAGAGTCAAACGAAAATGAAATCACAATAATTCAAAAAGTATGGGACTCTGTGAATGAGGAAAATTTATAGTTGTAAATGCCTACATTAGAAAGGAAGAAAGATCTCAAGTCCATAACATAACGAAACAACTTGAGGAATTAGAGAACAAAGAGAAAACCAAGCCCAAAGTAAGCAGAAGTAAGAAGATAACAAAGATTAGAGCAGAGATAAATGAAACAGAAAGAGACAATAATGAAACCAAAAGTTGGTTTTTTGAGATCAATAAAATCAGCAAACATTTAACTAACAAGGCAAAAAGAGAGAGAAGATGCAAATATCTATAATCAGAAATAGTTGTGGGGACATTACAACCAACACTACAGGAATTAAAAAAAAAAAAAAACGAGCACAGGAGAATACTATGAGTAATTTTATGCCAACAAATTAAATAATTTTGCTGTACAAATTACTAGAAACATATAAACTCCCTATGCTGACTCAAGAAGAAGGGAAAAATCTCAACAAACTCACAACAAATTAAGAGATTGAATAAGTAATAAAAAAAACTACCAAAAAAGAAATGTTCCAGACCAGATGCCTTCACTGGGGAATTCTATGAAACATTTATGGAAGCGGTAACTACAATCCTTCCTCAAGTTTTCAAAAAAATGTAAGAGTAGAGAACACTTCTTAACTTATTTATGAGGTAGCATTACCCTGATACCAAAGCCAGACAATTAAATCACAAGAAAAGAAAAGTACAGACCAACACACCTAATAAACCTAGATGCAAATATATCTAACAAAAAACTGTTGTTGTTGTTATGTGCCGTTGAGTTGAACCCGACTCATAACAACCCCTCCTTGGTTTTCGAGGCGGTATCACTACAGAAGTAGATTGCCCCATCTTCCTTCCGAGGAGTGGCTGGTGGGTTTGAACCATCAGGCTTCTGGTTAGCAGTCAAGTGCCTTAGGCACTATGCTACCAGCGCTCCTAACAAAATACTAGCAAACATAATCCAAAAACATATCAAAAGGACTGTGTACCATGATTAAGTGGGATTTATCTCAAGAATGCAAGGGTGCTTCAGCATTTTAAAAGTCAATCTATGTGATACACTATATCAATAGAAGAAAGGGGGAAAAACCTATATGATCATCTCAATTAATGCAAAGAAAGCATTTGACAAAATTCAGTACATTGTCATAATAAAAATGTCAACAAGCTAGAAATAAAAGGGAAATTCCTTGATCTGATAAAGGGCATTTATGAAAAACTCACAGCTAACATTATACTCAATGGAAAAAGATGTCAATCTTTTACCTTAAGATCAAGAACAAGACAAGGATGCTCACTCTCAACACTGCTGTTCAGTAGTTACTGGAAGTTCTAGCCAGAGCAATTAGGCTAGAAAAAGAAATAAAATGTGCCCAAATCAGGAAGGAGAATGTAAAGTTATCCCTTTTAGAGGATGGAATAATCTTATATATGGAAGACCTCAAAGAATCCATAAGAAAGTTACTAGAGATAGTAACTTGAATTCAGGAAAGTTGTAGGACTCAAAATAAACATATAAAATCTCTTGGGTTCTTATACATATGTAATAAAAAATCTGGAAAAAGATAAGAAACAGTTCCATTTACAATTTTAAAAGAACAAAGTACCTAGTTTATTCCCAGGTTGTGGCACCAAAAAAAAAAAAAAGAATGAAGTATCTAGGAATAAATTTAACCAGGGAGATGAAAGAATTGTACACCAAAAACTATAAAACATTATTTAGAGAAATTAAAGATCTAAATAAATGGAAGGACATTTCACATGGATAGTTCATTGTTAAGATATTAATATTACCTAAAGAAATCTATATATTCAACACAATGCCCAACAAAATTCTAACAGCCTTTTTTGCAGGAATGAAAAAGCCAATTGTCAAATTTATGAGAGCTCAAACAGTCAAAGTAATCTTGAAAAAGAAGAAGAAAGGAAGAGGACCATACTTCATGATCTCAACACACTAGTTATAAAGCTATAAGAATCAAAACAATCTGTTCTTGGTATAACAATAAACATATAAACCAATGGAATAGAATTGAGAGTCTAGAAGTAAAATCACAATCTATGATCAGCTGATCTTCCACAGCATGCTAAATCCATCCAATAGGGAAAGTATAGCCTTTTCAATAAATGGTGCTGGGACAACTGGATTTCTCCAAACAAAAGAATGAACCTGAACCCATACATCATACAAGATATGAAAACTCAAAATGGATTAAAGACATAAATTTAAGATATAAAACCATAGAACTCTTAGAAGAAAACATTGGGATAATGATTCTGGATCTAGCAACAATGGATTCTTTGATATGACACTGAAAGCATGAGAAACAAGAGCCAAAATAAATAAATGTGACCTCATCAAAATTTAAAATTTTGTTCACTTAAGGGCTTTAGCAACAAAGTGAAGAGACATTCTACAGATTGGACAAGAATCTTTTTAGGACAAGAGTTTAATATCTAGATTATGTAAAGAATCCTGTAAGTTAAGAACAAAAAGACACAACATCCAATTTTAAAAATAGACACAAATCTAAATAGACATTTCACCAAAGAAGAAATACAAATGACCAATAAGCACATGAAAAGATGCTCAACATCATTAGTCATTAGGGAAATACAAAATCAAAACCACAATGAGATGTCACTTCACATGCACTAAGATGGTTATCACTTTAAAAAAAAAAAAAATAGATGCTGAGCAGGATATGGAGAAATTGGAACACTCATCCATTGCTGTTAGATTATAAAATGGCACAGCTGCTATAAAAATCAGTCTGGTGGTTTCTCAACAACTTAAACATAGAATCACCATGTTGTTGTTGTTGTTGTTATGTGCCGTCGAGTTGGACCCGACTCATAGCGACCCCACCTTGGGTTTCCGAGGCAGTATCACTACGGAAGTAGATTGCCCCATCTTCCTTCCGAGGAGTGGCTGGTGGGTTTGAACCACCAGCCTTCTCGTTAGCAGTCAAGTGTCTTAGCCACTATACTACCAGAGCTCTCAAAGAGTGCCTTAGGCACTATACTACCAGAGCTCCTATATAGTAATTCTATTTCTAGTTATATACCCAAAAGAACTGAAAGAAGGAGCACAAAAAAATACATATATACATGTTCATTGCTGCACTAGTCACAATAGCCAAAATATGGAAACAACCAAAATGTTCACAAAGAGATGAATGGATAAACAAAAAGTCATACATATATAGAATAGAATATTACTCAGTCATAAAGAAAAATGAAGTCCTGATATGTGGTACAACATGAATAAACCTTGAAAACATCATGCTGAGTGAAATAAATCACTAAATGACAAATATTATGTAATTCCACTAAAATGAAATATCTAGAATAGAAAATTATATACAGATCTATACAAGGGCACACTGCATGGTTTAGAGTCAAGAAGGGAGTGCATCAGGTTTGTGTCAAGAAGGGAGTGCATCAGCACCTAACAGCAACAACAACATACAGACCGAAGAAGAATTGGTGATTTTGAGTTGTGGTGTTGGCAAAGAATGCTGAAAGTACCATGGACTGCTAAAAGAAATAACAAATCTGTCCTTGAGGAAATGCAGCCAGGATGTTCCTTGGAAGGGAGAACGGCCAGACTTCATCTCACCTACTATGATCATGTTATCAGAAGGGACCATTCCCTGGAGAAGGATGTCATACTTGGTAAGGTGGAGGGTCGACAAAAGAAGGGAAGGCCCTCAACCAGATGGATTGACACAGTGGCTACAGCTATGGGTTCAAGTGTACCAGGGATCGTGGAGCTGGTGAGGGACCAGGCGGTGTTTCATTCTGCTGTGCATAGGGTCTCTATGAGTTGAAGATGACTCAACAGTACCTAACAACAACAACAACATACAGCTCTATACTTTTATTAGTGGTTAGTATGGGTGAGCAGGAAAGGGGGACTCATTGCTTACCAACCTGAGATTCTGTTAAGGGTGATGGAAAAATTTGGAAACAGATAATGAGATGGTTGCACAACATGATGAACATAATGTCACTGAATTGTATATGTGAAGAATGTTCAAATGGCAATTGCTGTGTTATATACATATTTACCACAACAGAAATGGAAGGAAAGAAAAGAAGGAAGCGGGGAAGAAGGGACAAAGGTAAGGAATGAATTAGCCTATAGAGTTTTGGGATTTTCAGTGTATATCATCATGTAAGCTGTGAATAATGACCACTGTATTTCTTCCTCTCTAAAAGTTATAACTCTTTTTCATTTTCTTCCCTTATTGCAATGGCTAGTACTCTAATGTAATGTTAAATAAAAATATTTAACACAGTCATCTGCATTATATGTCTTATTTTAAATAATGTATCATTATGTTTGATTTTTGCTGTTGGCATTTGAAGTTTAAATGATACATCATTACATATTATGCTTGTGGTGGGTACATTTAGATACATTTTTACAATATTAAGGCAGTCATCTTTTCTTTACAGATTCATAAGAAGTTGTCTCCTAATTCAGAATTCAGAAGTTTTAAGTTATAAATAGATGTTCAAATGTGTCTTATTTACATGTTAAGTTTAAAGTTTATCTCCTTTAATTTATTAAGGTAATAATTACATTAATATATATTACAAAATTGAACTAACCTTCCATCCAGGATATGTTAAATTCTGTCATGATGTATTATGTTTTTTACATACTTTTGATTTGGAATTGCAATGTTTCTGATTAAGACTATCATATTTATATTTCTGAGTAAGGTTGACCTAATTTTCCATTTTCAAACTGCCTTGGTCTCTTTGGGAGCTCTGGTAGCATAGTGCCTAAGACATTTGACTGCTAACCAGAAGGCTGGTGGAACCTACCAGCCACTCCTCAGAAAGAAGGTTGAGCAATATACTTCTGTAGTGATACCGCCTTGGAAACCCAAGGAGGAGTCGCTATGAGTTGGATCCGAGTTGATAGCAGTGAGGTGTTTTTTTGTTTGTTTGTTTGTTTGTTTTTATTGTTGTTGGTCTCTTTTGGTATCAAAACTATGTTAACTTAACAAAATGAGTAAATATTTCATATTTTTGTATTTTCTGAAAGACTTGATGGAAGATTGAAATTTTCTGTTTCTGTGAATGTTTTGTAGATTTTGCATGAAAATATTATGGCCCTTGTGTCTTATTTGTGGGAAGACTTTTAAATGCTGATTTAGTTTCCTTCATGCTGACAGAACTAAACAGTCTATTTTTACTTGAGTCAGATATTGTATTTTATCTATTTCTGGAAAGTTTAATTTCATCACTCTCAAATACAATAGTATAAATTTATTCAAAACAGTTTGTCGTTTAAGTATTTTCTGAATTTTTGTTCTGCCCTTTCTGATTTTCCATGCTATTCAATTGTTGCATCTCTCTTTTAATTTTGACTGATGTTGCCAATAGTACTTTGAACACCTAATTTTAACTTTGTTTACCTGTGTTATCTTTTTATTTCTGTAAATTCTTCTCTTTATGGTTTGCATCTTTCTGTTCTCTTTCAGTTTGCTCTGAAATAAACATGGACACCTAGTAGATAAATTTTCAGCTTTTTCATGTCTAATGTGAACATTGAGTTTGCTTTTATATATATGAAATTTTATATTTTCCTATTAATTTCTTTTATTTAGGAGGTCCTATAGCGTAGTGCCTAAGGCACTAGACTGCTAACCAGAAGGCTGGTGGTTCAAACCCACCTTCCACTCCTCAGAAGGAAGGTTGGACAATCTACTTCCATAGTGATACCACCTCAGAAACCCAAGGAGGGGTTGCTATGGGTCAGGTCCAACTCCACGGCATAAAACAACAACAACAAAAATAACAATTTCTTTTTAAAACTATTAAATAACTCCATTTCTAATAGCACTTTTTTCCTAAAACATTTTTTTTTTTTCTTTTCTTGACACTAATATATCTAATAGTTCTGCTTTGGTTAATATTTGTCTGGTAGGTCTTTTACTATTTTCTTATTTTCAGTGAATAGCTCACAGAATTTGCATTTTCTTTTGTGAGTTGCAACAGTTGGGGACTTTTTCAATTCAATCTGACATTCTTTGTCTTTGAACTGGCAGATTAAGTCATTTTACATTGTGATCTGTGACATATTTGGGTTTATATTATTTATCCTATTATTTTCTCATCCTTCCTGAAATTATCTATATTTTTTATTATATTCTGTTTCATAGAGCAATTATTCAATATGTTTGCTTAAAAAAATGGGTAAGCCATATTATTTTTCTTGGACCTAGAGTCAGTTTTATTTAAGTTTTTATATGTGCTGAATTTGGAGGGGCACCATGAGAACCTTCACATGGAGAAGGAAATGATTATATGCTTCTGGAATTGTAAGCAGTTCTATTTCCACATAATCATTATTTATTATTTTGTTTTCATACCTCATTGACCTTTGGTTTTCAAAATAAATCAATAAAGCTGGGCAATACTAAACAACAATGCCAATATAGAGACTCTAGTTCTTCCTCTGGGTTACCCAAGCCCTCACACATTTCTCCTCTTCACTTACCTCCTATCAATACACTGGATTGTACCTCTTGACTCTGGTCAGTGTGCTGAATGGAACATGATATGCTTCCAGCATTTTCTTTTACAGTAAAGGAAGTCTCCACAGAAAACATGCCATGCCTGTCCACAGTTATTTTGGACTCTGAGGGCAAATCCTGACCCTGTGAACCTTTCCACTTCACTGTGGGCTGGGGAAGCCATCCTGAGGACTGGCAGAGTAGCTGGATTCCTCCATCGACATATCCCATGAGAGAGACAAGAGGAGTTGAGCCCAGACCTGGGGAGAAAACAGAACTACAATGAAAACAAAGATCACATCCAAATGCCACAGTTGTTCTGCACCAAATGCTATAGCTCTCACTCTCTCTTGTTTTCTCTTTCTTACTCCTTTCTTTAGTTTCCTCTTTCTCAACTCTCTTCCCTCTTCTCTTCTCCTTGCCCTCTCTCACTCTTTCTCTATCTCTTCCTCATTGTCTTTCACATAAGTGTACTTATCATTTACTGCTCTAAATTTTCCATTGTCTTTGTTTAGTCAACATTTATTTAGCAATGGTTACCTAAACACTAAACATAATGAAGTGAATTAGATAGAGTCCCATATAATGAGGCATTCACTGACTGGACAGGGAGATAAGTGTAAACAAATACATTCCATTGTGAAAATTGTAACAAAGGAGTAATTAATTGTAAGAAGTCACAGATGGCATTTGTACACATGCTGCGTCACATTAATAGATGGACAAATGGGAGAGGGAGAGAAGCATGCCAGGCAGAGGATTAAGTGTATACCATGGTGTAGGACATTGCCAGGCTGTGTTGTGTTCAAGGACGCATGAGCATTTGGTGTTTCTGGACTGTGACATGCAAGAAAGGACAAATATGAGATGAGGTCTGAGTGAGATGCAGAGTCAGACTATGGAGATTGTGAGTGCATTGACCTAATAGGTGTGGACCATTGCCTCTTTAGGCACTAAAGGCACTGTAGCCTGTAAGGCTGTTGACTGGCTTCCACTGGTGGGAATGAGTTATGACCAGGCCTGTCTTGTGGAGTGCCTCAAAGCAGCTGTATAGAGGAGGGATCACAAGGACCACTCAGGAGCAGAACTGTGATTCAGGTGGTAACTGAATTCACTGTAGTGAGAGAAAATAAAGGCTGGAGCAGAAGGAATCTATAAGGAGAGAGAACAGATGCAGGAGCTTTTTGTGAGGTTGATCCAATAGGATTTACAGGAGGTTGAGGAAAGGCTAAGCCATACCTCCAGACTTATGACTTGGTAGGCTGAGGAGAGCACCCATTACAGAGATAATCTATACATCGTCAGTTGTTGTTACCCATCTCCCACCCCAAATATAGCTGATCCAGTATATGTTGTGCTCTGCCTTTCCCCAGGGTTTAGACTTGAGCATGGAACCTAATAAATGTTTCTTGAATGAATAAATGAATGAAAGAATGTTGACATAAGCACAAAGGAATGGATTCTTGATAAGATGATATAGATTCATCTCTTGATACTCTTTTCTCTTGAAAAAAAAAAAATCTCACTGCCATCAAGTCAATCCCAACTCATAGCAACCCCTTCTTGGGTTTCCTAGGCACTATCTCTAAGGAAGTAGATTGCCCAATCTTCCTTCCAAGGAGTGGCAGATGGGTATGAACCGCCAGCCTTCTGGTTAGCAGTTAAATACTTTAGGCACTATGCCACCAGAGATATAAACCCTGAAAATAACACATGTAGCATAAGAGAATTCTGAAAGATTAAAAAAAAAGAAGAAGAAGAAGAGAAAGATGGACTGGCTAGAGTCTCTAGGGCTCAAAAAACAATACAACAACCAAGAATTGTATGATGCCCACACCACCTAGCAATAGAAGGTGACCCAGGTAAACTCACTTCTGCTTCAGATTACTCATAATACCAGGTGGTCTCAATAATAGCCACAAAAAGATTGATCAGGAGCCTCATTGACAAGAGGCTTGGGGAAGAGTTCCTTGTCCCTTTAGGCAAGAGTCCCCTGATTCACCTAGAGAAACAAGGAGTTTGACCTAGGAAGTACCTTCTATCCCTGCAGGCAGTACCACAAAAGATCAGTGAAAGCCCCAGAAGCAGCAAAGTAATGAAGGAAATTAAAATAGCACTGCAACAGCTCTGAAAATTAAATGTTGGGGACCACAACTGGCAAAAGCAGATGAGGACCTGCTAAACATAAACAGAGTGGTGGCCTCTTAAAATAGAAGTTTTAAATAGGTTCTTGATTTTTCTAATATAATAGCAAACATTTCCAGCTTTCAATGAAAAAAATTACCCTTTGTACCAAGAACCAGGAAGTATCAACCTGAATGAGAACAGCCAATCAACTGATAAGACTGTACTTTCCTGAAAAAAAAAAAAAAAAAAACACTTTAAAAAGGCTATCATAAAAATGTATCAGAAAGTAAGAGGTTCTGGTAAGATGGCAGAATAGGCAGACAGATTGCACAGACCCTCTTCAACAAAGAAAAAGAGAATCAATTAACACAGACACAGAAGATAATCCTGGACCCCTGAGCTTTGAAGGGAAGGATATAGAAGTGGAGTAAACTTCAACTAGTAGAAGAAGTTGCATGAAAACACCAAAAAAAGAGACATACAGAGCTGCAGTCTGGCAGTGATCTTGAGGGCACGGACAGCTTGGATTTTGCTGAGTGGTGTTAGAACCTAGGAATTAACCTAAAAATTGGCCCTGCTAGTCAGGGGCTGCAAGGAGGACTGCACTGGTGGCTGGTGAATAAAAGGAGAAGCAGCAAAGGGGAAGGTGGGTTGAAATGTAGACTTTTACCTGTCCAGAGGGTGAGCCATTTTGACTGTTTACAAGTGGTTCAACCATTTTGGATATTTAAAGCAATAGCATTCTCCCAGATTCCAGGGACTTAAGAATAGGCTCCACTTGCCAAGAACCACAGGGACATTCTGGATGCCAATAACTGGGAAGTTAACAGAGATCTAAGTACAACAATGTCACAAACAGACATTGAGACAACAGACCATCACACTACACAAAGAAGCAAGATAAAGTATATTCTGGTTACCTAGTGCCACTCTGATAAGAATATACCACAAATAGGATAGCCTTAACAAACAGGAATTTATTCTTACAATTTGGAGGCTTTAAGTCCAAGTTCAAAACTCTAGGGGCTGGTTGAAAGCCTCTCAACCTTGGGGTCCAGCTCTGCCTCCTGCTCCAGGCCCACTGGAGCTAGAGGCGTTTCTTCACTCAGATAGCTGCTGGATGATGAGGTTGAGAAGTTGGTAACCATGAGATACCATCTCACCCCAATATTAATAGCAAAGTTCAAGAAGACAGAAAATAACAAATGCTGGTGGGTACAACTACTGTAGAAATCGATATGGTGATTCCTTAAAAAGTTGGAAACAGAAATACCATTTGATCCAGTAATCTCATTACTAGGTATATGCCCTAAAGAAGTGAGAGGCAGGACAAAAATAGATATATGTACACCCATGTTCATCACAGCATATTCATAACAGCAAAGAGATAGAAACCACCTACGTGCCCATAAGCCAAGGAATGGATAAACAAACTGTGGTACATACACACAATAGAATATTATGCAACCCTGAAGCATAATGTAGAATCTGCAAAACAATGCATAATATGGATGAACCTAAAGGACATTATGCTTAGTGAAATAAGTCAGTCATGGAAGGACAAATATTGTATTCATCCACTATTGTAAAAAGTCAAGGAAAGGTTTATACACAGAAGGAAACTTTGTTGGTTACCAGAGAAAGGAAGGGAGGGGAAGGAAAATTCCTAGATAGGTTGAAAAACAATATATATATATCAAGGATTATTATTGGTTTCCAGGGGTAGAAGGGAGGGGGAAAGGGGAAGCTTTCATTTGGGGGTTTATTATGCTAATGGACAATCATGCAAATAGTGGTGGAATATTTTGGAAAAGGATAGCACTAATAGTGACACAACATGAAAATATCATCAGTATCCCTGAGCTGTAAATGTAGAAGTTGTTAAGAGAAAAAGAAAAGAAAGAAAGAAACATAACATGGATGAACCTGGAGGAGATTATGCTGAGTTAAATAAGTCAATCACAAAAAGACATCTATTGTATGGTCTCACAATTATAAACAGCCAAGAATAGATATACACACAGAAAGCAAAGTTCTTTGATAGGAGCGAATGGGAGGGAAAAGAAAAAGGAATCACTCTCTAGATAGTAGACACTTGTTCTTTTGGTGAGGGGAAAGGCAATCCCAAATATGAGTGAAGTGAGCACAACTAGTCCAAGGTAAATAAAGACACTAAGTAGTACATGACAAAAAAGGATAACTTTGGTAAATATTATAACATGTGCAGTATTGATATCTACTCATGTGGAGCAAATGAGAATGAGGAAAATCAAATGCTCAAAAAAGCAACTAGTCTGTGGGACTAATAACCCACATGAACCACCACCCTGAGACCAGAAGAATTATATATGGTGCCTGGCTACCACTACCAATCATCAGAATGGAATACATTAGGAGGTCCCAGATAGAATGGGAGAGAAATGGAGAACAAAATTCAAATTCCTAAAAATGGTCAGACTTATTTGATCAATAGAATATAGAGGAATGCTGGAGACTAGTACCCTAAAATACCCTTCGAAGTCAGAATTGAAGCTATTTCTGCAGGTTACCTTTCAACCAAATAATAAATTGACTTATACAATAAACAATAACTCCCAATGGTCAACATTTACCCAAAATCAAAGATGACAAGGCAAGGAGGGGAAACAGAACAAACAGAATGGAAATAATGAGAATGTAAAAATTACAACCAATGGCATGGAACAATTTTTATAAAAAATTTTAAAGGGGAGCCTAATTTGCTGTGTAAACTTTCACCTTAACAAAATAATATATCATTTTGAAACAAATATAAAAGAAATCAACTGACCTGACACTTGCAGATCCCATATGGCTACCTGATAGTAAGTCTGAGAACTGAACCAGCACCCATGCATGCCAGCATCCAAGGAAGTGATGTTTTTCAGCTTCAAGGATACATGTCCCTTTGCAATGAAGTCCTTCATGAACTCAGTTCTCCCTCGATAGGCTGGCATCTGCATATATGTCTGGTCTCTCCCATCCCTGTACATATGGACCACAGCAGAGAACTGATTCCTGAAGAACCGCACCTCCATGGCCTCTGCACTCATCTCAGGAGAAAGGAAGCAGGAGAACATTATGTCCTCCCCTACTGAGGCCTTGACAAGGGGGTCTGGTGCAATCACCTGCCACTGGCCTGTAGGAAGAAACACAACAGATAACTAAGCAAAACCATTCATCATGTCCCTAGGGCTGGATGGACTGATCCTGTGTGTGAGTGGAACATTAATAATTACCATCTTTCTAAACCCAGTGACTTGCATCTGTACATCCCCTTATGCTTGACAAAATACTTCCCCATCCGTTACTTCATTCAGCCCTCACAAAAATCCATTAGTATGTTATTAATGTCCCCATTTTCAACATAAGAAAAACATGTCTCAAAGAGACAGTCAGTCATCCAGAGGCAAAAGAGGCACTATCCAAATGCATACCTTCTGACAAGTGAAAAATCTGTATCTCCATTCCTTCCTTCTTTCCACCAGCTTCACTAAAAACTCACAATAGCCCTTTGCCATTTTCTTTGCTAAAAAATCAAAGACAATCTTTACAGTGACCCAGGTATGTGTTACCCAGAAGATAGACTCCATTTCACTGCTTCACAAAACCTCAGATCCCAAAACATCCCTAAAGGGACTGGTACACCATGAGATCCTCAGCGTATATGAACATGAAACCAGAAGAACTAGATGGTGGCCAGCGACCACTGTCAACCACTTGGAGGAGGATCGTTGCAGGAGATCCTGAATAGAGTGGGAGAACAATGTAGAACAAAATTCAAAATCATCAAAAAAAAAACAGGTTTGCTGGTCTGATAGAGCCTAGTGAGACTCCTGAGACTATGGCCCCTAGCTACCCTTCAGTCTGGAATCGAACTCATTCTTGTGGCTTCCAGCCAAACGACAGGCATATGGAGTGAACATTTGCATCAAGTAGGTACACTACATGGAACAATCAATCATGGAAGAACAGAAGTGCAGTGTTTGCACAGGGAGACAGCTGGGGGTGGTATATGGGTGGGAAGGACACAGGGAAGAGGAATCAACAGG
>NW_006922042.1:2129025-2139209 GCF_000298275.1 Orycteropus afer afer
TCGTCTCACCTATTTTGGTCATGTTGTCAGAAGGGACCATTCCCTGGAGAAGGATGTCATGCTTGGTAGGGTGGAGGGTCGACGAAAGAGAGGGAGGCCTTCAACGAGATGGATTGACCCAGTGGCTGCGATGATGGGCTCAAGTATAGCAGGGATTGTGGGGCTGGTACGGGATCGGGCAGTGTTTCGTTCTGCTGTGCATGAGGTCGCTATGAGTCGGAAACGACTCGACGGCACTTAACAACAACAACAACAAACAATATCAGTGCCGGACAGAGAGTATGGACTCCAAAAACAATGGTCACTTGCAGGAAGGGTGAGCACTATTTTCTTTCTACACTTGCTCATCTTTTTAATGATCACTTCAGTAATTTTACCAATGTAAATCACACTTGTGCCGTTGTGTAATGATTAGAGTTCTTTTTTAGAGAGATCACAAATTAGGGAAGTACACTTTCTTTGACTTTTATATACACACTCCCCTTGATTGAAATTGTCTCTTGATTAATCCACACATAATCATTAATTGACATATATGTGTGTGTGTGTGTGTGTGCGTTATGTCGAGTGGGACCCGACTCATAGCGACCCTTCCTTGGGTTCCCAAGGCAGTATCATTATAGGAGTAGATTGCCCCATCTTCTTTCCGAGGAGCGCTTGGTGGGTTTGAACCCCAGCCGTCGGGTTAGCAGACAAGTGCCTTAGGCATTACACTACCAGAGCTCCATATATGTGTGTGTATATAAATATATAGTGTGTATGTATGCACTGGAGGCAAAGTGTGTCATGTAAATTTTGCAAATTAGTGAAGTTATGTTTATTTTGGGATCGATTATTTCTTACTTTAAATATGTTTGATAACTGTCTGGATACTCTTATTAAATGAAAGATACTTGACCATTGCTGACCTGACATATCAGATGACTGTGCTGCCCTGTCCCTCCCCCCAACACACATCTCTGAATCCACCTTTTATGGGAGGGCCACATCCCCTGAATTCTGACAGCTCCACCCCAAGAGCTTATTCTCTGACTCTGCTAAGGTCTTCCCTCATTTTGGAGCCTGCTCAGTCCAGATGCAGGGAATCCCAGTAGCCCTGAGATTTTAACTACTTTAGGGGAATATCTTACCCAGTGGGGAACAAGAGGCAGTGGATGAACCCCCATCCTCCTTGCTCCTTTTAGAATGATTCTGAGTCATGGTCTACATAGTTCCTCAAAAAGTTTCAGTGGGACTGAGTCTCCATTCTCCACGCAGTAACTTGCTCATTAACACACTTTTTCTTTCACTTTCCTCCATTCCTAGCCTCACTGTTCCCATGCCCTTACTTTTGTTCCCCAGAATTGCCTCCTAAACAAGTCACCTATCCTGGGATCTGTTCTAGGGGATCAAGGATAAGTCCGCTAGGCCGCTGGTGGTGCTGCTTCAGGGCTGTGTGGGGTTACAGAGACCAGGGAAGATTTTCCAAGTCTCTCTGGTTCATCTGGACAACACTTGCTGCTGTCATTTTCCCTGCCTATCGCAGCTCTTTCCACTCTTTACTTTCTCTTCTCTTGAGCAGCAAGGGAAGAACTTTGTATGGACGGACACATCTGACGTACCAACAGAGCTCTGAGTTGCATGCTTTATACACATGATCTCATGTAATCTTACAACAGTCTTTGTAAGGAATGTAATGCTATCTCCATGTCATGATGAGCAAACAGACACTAAGAGAAGTTATAAGGCACAGAATTAAACAACAGAGAAAATAGAATTAAAAAAAAAAAAAAAAAAAACCTGCTGCTTCCCAGGAGTGAATTATCCAATAAGCAAGGTAAGCATGGGATTACTTGTGCTTACTAAACAATCTGTAGTGAGAAATTTCACTTAAAAAAAAAAAAAAAAAAAACAGCAAAGATTCTGCTTCTAGGGATGGCTGGTATCTGTCTCTCTCCCAACTCCACAGCACCTTCCCACAGAATCAAAGCCTCTTTTCAAATTTGCAATCCCTGACAGGAATAGAGTGCCCGGTAAGCAAGGTAAGCACTGGCTTACTTACTAATCTATAGTGAACAGTTACCTTAACATCTTTTGTGTATCCCCTTCCCACTACTGAAGTCTCTCATTAGTACCTCTGCAACATTATTCCTGGGTAACCGGTGGTATAGTGCCTAAGGCATTTGACTGCTAACCAGAAGGCTGGTGGTTCAAACCCACCAGCCACTCCTCAGAAGGAAGACTGGACAATCTACTTCCATAGAGATACCGCCTTGGAAACTCAAGGACGGGTCAACATGAGTGGAATCAACTCAACATCAGTGAGGTTTTATTTTATTTTATTTTTGAAGTTTCCACAGTATTGAGTCCTTCCTACTGTTCCATGCCTCCCATATCACCTAGAACTGGGGGATGACAGGCTAGGAATAGGAGAGGTCAAAGATGCAAACAACAAAGATGCCTTCATTCCCAATATGCTGTGATCACTATAGTTAATGAACTCCAATTGTCAATGAACAGAACAGGAAGAGGATAGAGAACAACGCAGCCCAGAAGACTTACCTGCCACCAGCTTGAGGAAACTGAGAACCAACGTGAGTACAAGGGGCATGGATGTAACTCTTGCTGTCAAATTGATGGCAAGTGAGAGGAATAGATGGATTAGAGAAAAGTTCAGGTTAGCTGTACAAGGTATAGGAGACATAGAGGCTCAGCAGGAGCTGATGGCAAACCACTGCTCTTCTTAGTGTCTCCACACCTTAAGATTATACTTGTTGAAAGTCCAGAGACTTTGGACTCTGAATTATTGCACTAGGAAGTGCAATTGGAAGGCCATAAATGCCTATGTAAGACCAAGGTCAGACGTAGTCTGAGGGAGTAATGTAAAAAGTGGGGGATGGAACAGACTGGAAGATGATTTGTCTTGGGTCAATACTGTGCTCTGGGTGAATGGTGTGGGAATGTCAGAAGAGGGATATATTCAGGTCCAGTCTGGCAGGGAGAGTTGTACACAAGAGTGTAGTGTATATACAAACAGGTAGGGCTCCATGAGAAGTAACCAAGAGTAGGTGAGACTGACATTTCCTGGTGCAGATGGAAGTATCCTGCCACCTCACCTTTGTCTTAAGTGCAGGGCCAGAACACTGATTATGAGGCCAGGTGGGAAAGGACTGGTTAGAACACGACAGGACCTTAGTCTCCAAGGACCTGAGATACGGAGAAAGATATAAGAGCAGTGGGTCAGGCATGGGGGGAAGGTGAAGATCAAGTCATTCAGTCATTTAGTCATTTAGTACACTAAACCAGGGACCTCACCAAGAAAGATTATAAAATATTTTCAAACACATGGAACCTTACAAAGTGTGTCTACTTACTAGAATAGAGAGCATGTTTCCAGGGTGTTATGCATTTAATTGTGTCCCACAAAATATGTGTCGAGAACCTAACCACTATTAACTGTAAATATGATTGTGTTACTTTTGTTATTTAAAGAGTTCATACTACAGTAGGAAGCTCCTAATCTAATCACTTCTGAGTTATGAAAAAGAGCAGAATAGACACAGAGACACACACAGGAAGAAGATGGGTGATGGAGACAGGTACATCTATAAGCCAAAAATGCCAAGGATTGCTGGCAGCTACTAGAAACTCAAATAGATAAGAAAGGACTTCCCTCTATAGCCATGCTCTGAATTTGGACTTCTTGCCTCCTGAAGTAGAAAATATGTTTCTATTCTTTAAAGCCACCCACTTCTGGCAGTTGTATTACAGCAGCACTATGTACCTAAGACATGAAGATGACAAAAAACTACCAACATAAAGAACTATAATGAAAGAACCTTTCTCTAATCATAAGGCAATTATGGGGGGAGGGAAAACCTTTGAAAACTAATACTTTTAGAAATTGTTAATTTTTTTTTTTTTTTTTAAAAAGGGTCCAAAAGGAAATCATAAGAAAAGTTAGAAAGTATTTAGAATGCAATGAAAGTGAACCATCTACACTTCAAAGCTATATAATGCATGTGAAGTAATTCCTAGACAGAAATGTTTATCCTTAAATGCTTATTAGAAAAAGAAACTTAGCTGAACAAAGCATCTGGCTCAAAAGCCTGAAAGAAATGATGTCACCACACACTGAGATTATAGTTATGAGTGACAGTCCCTGCCTTCTGGGAACTTACAGAGTAGAGGTGGAAACGAGCAGTAAGTCAGTAACTTCCGTTCAGAAAACGGAGTAAGTGTCCTGAGATGTGTGTGATTGCTGGAAGCATAGATGAGACCACATTAGCTAGATTCTGGGAGGATTTCAGCAAGAGAAACACCTAAACTGATCTGTGAGGTGATGAAGATCCAAGTAGGGAATGGATTTCCAAGCAGAATATCATTATAGGTAATGACATAAGGAAATGAAACCAGAGCATACACTTAGAAAACAGCAAATAAACTAGGAGTTTAGTAAAAACATGATTTAAATAAAAGGTACAATCAGGAAAGAAAATTGCAAAAGCTAAGGAAGCATTCACAATAGGTCTTATGTGTTTATAAACAGCTTCTGACAAATTTTAAGAAGAGGAAGAAATGTGATTGGCTTTGCACTAGAAAGAATTACTTTGCCCTGACTGTTAAGGAGTTGTCTGTAGGTGTCCAGTGTTCTAACAGGGTTCCTGAAAAATAGAGGCTCACCCAGTGGTCATAATCACTGTTTGGGCACCCTCTGTAAAAGTGCTTGCAGGAAGATCCAGAGGATGTTGTTTTTAAGGGGTCACCATGAGTCAGAATCAATCTAAGAGCAGCTGGTTTTAGAAAGAGGGCCAAGACCACTGTCTTTGGTGAGTGTCCAGTCTGATGGGAAAGAGGGAGGCTGGAGTGCAGACCTAGTAGCCAGTATAAATGATCTTTCCTTGAATGATCTAAAGTGGATTTTTTTTTCCTTATTAAAAAATACTTAATATTTTTTAAAGACACATCTTGCACTAATACAGCCTCATTAACATAACATAGATAAACCATTCTCAAATGGGATTATAAACATTTTAGGACTTACATATTTTGGGGAGACAAATAACAGGAATATTTTTCAATCAATAACAGGAATATTTTTCAGCCATAAAGTATAGTTGTTATGTTGGAGAATGTCTTGTGTATGTTTTCTCCACAATAAATGTAAAAAAGAAAAAGAAAAAAAGAGAGTGTTTTGGTTACCTAGTGCTGCTCTGACAGGAATAATTAAATGGGATGGCTTTAATAAACAGGAGTTTATTCTCTCGCAGTTTGGAGGCTTTGAGTCTGAGTTCAAAGTGCCAGGCTCTAGGGGCTGGCTGAAAGCCCCTCAACCTTGGGCTTCAGCTCTGCCTCCTGCTCCCAGCCCACTGAAGCTGCAGGCTTTTCTTCACTCAGACAACTGCTGGCTGCTGAGGTTGACAAACCCAAGGTTGACAAATAAAAAGGCACAGCCCCAATATTACCAAACCACACAGAAGGGTGTTGATTGAAGTCCACTGAAAGTCCCAAGATTGGGAGTATGGCAGGCTGCTGTACAATGACTCAACTACATGTAGGGTTCAAGCATGCCATAAGCTAGAGACCATTTCCAAAGCTGCTTCTTATATACGGGAAGCAGACCACATCACTAAAGCAGCTACTCAGCTGCTTGTGGTAGATCCCACCATGGAGTAGATTGCCAGTCTCATTATGGGGAATAAACACCACCAGCTGCCCAGCCACTCAACTAGACCCAGCCAAGTTGACACACAACCTTAACTACCACAAAGAGAGAACTCTTAAGCTTAAGCTGCTAAGTTTGTAGTCACCTGTTTTGGTAGCAAGAAATGAATATATACTGTGTCATGCATACTGTCTTTGAAGGAGTTACTAAATATTCAGGAAGAAGTTTCCAGGGAGTAGTTGGAAATGTGGATCTGGGAATCATTGCCCAACATGATGTCTGAAACCATGAGAATAACTGAACTCACCCAGAGAAAGAGCGTGAAACAGGAAAAGTTGAGAACCAAGAATTGAATCTTGGAGGACATCGGCCTCCAAGCTGGAGCCACATCAAAGGACAGAAACCAGACAAGATGCCTACAAAGTGATCAGACCAGCCAGCATATGATTAAATAACTGAAGAGAGGAAAGGGTTTCAAAATAGAGGAGTGGTCATCAGTATCAAGGGCTGCATGAAGAGAAGCAAATAAGGTTTGCATGTTCATTCATTTACTCAGTCCCTGCTATTTGCAACATCACTAGACTCTGAATGGAGAAGTCAGCAGCCTAAATTCAATGGGTACAGACAACAATAACAACAAAAGAAAATCTCAATACAAGTCTCTTTCCAGCTAAAGGACCAGAAAGGAGGCAGTCTAGCAAGGCAGAAAACATTTAAGCAAGAACCACTGCAGTCCAGCCAAACACCAAGGTCAAAAATCTGTGGCCCAAACCTCACCAATGCCAGAAAGGTAAAGTGGGGAGCCTAGACTTTCACTCTCAGCAGGCTGTAATGAGGTACACCAAACTCTCCTAGGGGAAATGTCAGAGAAGGCTGATAAAGATCCCTGCCCCTTAACTCCCTCATCAGTGGAGCCTACATCCAATAATGTTGAGGGTCCCTTTACCCTGACTGCTGGAGTAGAGATAGAGAGGGCCTTGTAGAGAGCCAGGACTTTCACTACTGTCCAGCAGTAATGTGGTCATCCCCTGTGATTTCAGTGGAGGATGCATGGGAAGCAATAAGGAGGCACTCTTACCTCTCCCAGTAATGTTGGTGGAGGCCTACTGGGGAGTGACTACACTTTCACTCCTACCCACAAGTAATGATGAGCCTCTCCCTACCTTGGATATTGATGGAGGGTGAATCTGGACTTCTACTTCTATTGGTAGAAATAAGGTGGCACTTGTCCCACTAGAGTTGTGTCAGAAAAAGTCAACTAACACGAAGGTTTAAATAAGATCCAGAGTCTCAGAACATAATACCCAAAATGGTTCAATCACTATGCAAAATAGTTTGGCAGTTCATCAGAAAGCTGAATACAGATCTACCATGTGACTCAACAATTCTCCTAAAAGACTTCAAAGCAGCAAAGCAAACAGGTATTCCATACCAATGTTCATTGCCAAAAGGTGGAAACAACACAAATGTCCATCAACAGATGAATGGGTAAGAAAAATGTGGTACATATGTACAATAGAATATCACTCAGCCATAAAGAGATACATGAAACAACTGATACATGAACAACTTCATACTGATACATGAAACAACATGGATGAGCTTTGAAAACATCATGCTCAGTGAAGTAAAAACCATCATAAAAGGACAAAATTGTATGTTCCCACTTATATGAAACATCTAGAATAGCCAAATGCATGAAGATCAAAGTTTATTAGTGGTTACTAGGGGTAGGAGCTCTGGTAGCATAGTGCCTAAAGCACTTGACTGCTAACCAGAAGGCTGGTGGGTGGTTCAAATCCACCAGCCACTTTTTGGAAGGAAGATTGGGCAATCTACCATAGGGATACCACCTCAGATACCCAAGGAGTGGTCACTATGAGTCGAGTCGACTTGATAGCAGTGAGTTTGGGTTTTTGTTTTGGGGAGGAGGGAAGGTGAGTCATTGTTTAATAAGCATTGAGTATCTGTTTATGATGATGAAACTTGTCAATAGGTTGTACATAATGATAATGGTTGTACATAATTAATGTAATTGGTGTCACTGAATTACACATAAAAATGTTGAATTAGCAAATGTTGTGAAATGTGTATAAGTTTTTAAAAAGAAAGAAAGAAAAATAAATATTTTCAGACAGGTTTGTGCCCTTATCATTTCTGACTGGGGATGATCTGAGCTATACACTCCATTAGCTGACTGATTAGGTGATCACTATGATGAGGCTGAAAAAGTGTACTCCTCCCTCAAATTGTCTTCCCCCAGCTTCAAGTTTAAATTTGGAAATGTTCAAACATACACAAAGTAAAATGGAATGAACACCAATATATCCATCACCAGCTTCAAGAATTAATAACTTCAGACCATCTTGTGTCATTAAATTTCAACCTACTTTCTCCCAACCCTCCAGATGATTTTGAAGCAAATTTCAAGCATTATATCACCTATAAATATTTTGATGTGTATCTCTAAAAGAGGGGGTTGTCTTAAAAGACATAAGGAAAGACTCTTCTCATCTCCTGTTAAAAAAAATAATTATTTTGGGAGTTCTGGCAAGATGGTGGACTAGGCAGAAAGACTGCACAGACCCTCTTCAACAAAGAAAAGGGAAACCAATTAACACAGACACAGAAGATAATCTTGGACCCCTGAGCCTTGAAGGGAAGGATATAGAAGTGGACTAAACCCCAACTAGCAGAAAAATTTGCATGAAAATACCAAAAAAGGAGACATATGGAGCCGTGGTCTGGCAGCGATCCTGAGAGATCCTGACAGCACAGACAGCTTGGAGATTCCCGAGTGGTGGTAGGACCTAAGAATTAACCTAAAAATCACCCTGCTAGCCAGGGACTGCACAGAGGACTGCTCTAGTGGCTGGGGAATAAATGGAGAAGGTGAAGAGAAAGGTGGGCTGAGCTGTGGACTTTTGCCGTTTTGGAGGGCCATTTTGAAGGTTTAAAAGCAGCTTGACTATTTTGGTATTTAAAGAGACAGTGCTCCCACAGATTCCTGGGGCTTAAGAACACATTATGCTTTCCAGCAACCCCAAAGGCACTCTGGACCTGTAAGACTGAAAAGATACCACATTCCTCTTTTTACTCTTATACCCCACACCTGCTTGGTGAACGGAGGTGTGGCCACCCCCCACTCCCACCTATTTCTGGGCCCACAGAAATTCCATCACAGTCTGTGTGGTCAGACGGAGCCTGGGTGCCCTGTCCTGTTCACTGATTTTTTTTTTCTTTATTTCTTTTTTCTGGTGATTAGTTTGCTTGTATTGTCTTTTTTTAAAGAACTATTATTATTACCACTTTTGTCCTTTTTACTATTATTCTTCATCTTCCCCTCCCAGGTCCTAGTTTTCAGCATTTGTTTCCCTGTTCCTGGTTGAAATTTTTTTTTTTTTTTAATTTAAGTGTTGTTTTTTTTTTGTCCCCCTTTTTCTCATTGTTAACACCATTCCTTGTTTTACTTTTTGCATGTTGTTGTTGTTATTTGCCGTCGAGTCGGCCCCGACTCATAGTGACCCCTCCTTGGGTTTCTGAGGCAGTATCACTACGGAAGTAGGATCGCCCAACCTTCCTTCCAAGGAGTGGGTGGTGGATTTGAACTGCCAGCCTTCTGGTTAGCAGTCAAGTGCCTTAGGCACTATGCTACCATATTTCCCATTTTTTTCCCTTCATGATTCTTCTTCTCTACTTTTTTTCTCTTAGTGCCCTATACCCAGATATAGCAGGTTTTGTTGTTTTTTCTTCTTCTTTTTCCCTTTTTCCTTTGTTTGGTTACTGTTCCTGTGTGACTACATGATGTGTTTCTTGTCCATGTGCTTTTAGGTTTTTTATGGTTATTCAGTTGTAATTTGTGTCTAACAGAGTGGAAGACAAAAACAGTCCTCATAACACACAACTACACCCACACCTCCTGCAACTTCACTTACTGAGCAAGAACCACCACCTTCTTCTCCACCTATTGTGCCCAGGTTATGAAGGAGTTGCTCAGTGAGATAAATATGCTAACACACGACAATGCAAAAGCAATAGGAGAGTTTATTAGCTAACTTAAGTTAGGGTCCTTGCCGTTACCAAATCAGTGGCTTGAGCAAAAGACCCCGTGCTCCGGTACTTTCACAAATTTATGGAAAAATATGGGGTGGAGCAGCACCAGGGCGAGAGGGTACAGATGATTGGTTGTTACTACTAAGGGATTTAGGGAAGTGACCTAAGATGTTGGGGGATGTATAGAAACCCCCCGGCTTCAAAGTTCACTTAGGGAAATATTATCTAGGGAGGATGCAAGGCTCAGGTATGTGGAAGACTTTCAGGAGCCAAGCAGATCTTCGATACGTGCTGAATCCGGATGGCTTTTGTGATGCGTGCTGAGTTCGGAGGAAGTTCCTGATACCTGCTGAGACTGGAGGGCAGATAAAGGCCCTAGGGAGGGTTTAGAATTCCAAAAGTCTTGTTAGTATTGCTGACACTAAAAGGTTTAAGCATAGGTACTGAAACAAGGTGGGCTTGTGCTTACTCACTGATCTGCACTGAA
>NW_006922042.1:2151790-2157536 GCF_000298275.1 Orycteropus afer afer
GGATAAAGAAGGGCTGCTTATGCACAGGGAGACAGCTCAGGGGGCAGGAGTGCATGGAGGGATGGACACAGGGAAGAGGTAACTATGGGGAAGAAGTGGGAGGGGAGCTGTTGCATTGTGGTAAACTGTGGTCAATGTCATGAGAGAAAACATATGTGAACCACTGTATGGAAAATGAATTTGCTCTGTAAACCTTCACCCAAATCACAAAATAAATAAATAAATAAATAAATAATTTAATTTTGTATCATCAGATATCCAGATATTGTTTTTGTTATTGGACCAAACGCAGGTCCCTGCCTGGTGGGCAGTCAGGCCAAAACAGTTTACACACCGAGATTGAGAGGAGAGAAAATTACTTATTGCAAAGCAGCAGTGCAAGGAGTTAGGGGTAATTTAGTACCCAGATCTAAACTCCTGGAGATGCCTTGAAACCCAGTTTTTGTAGGTTTTAGGAGAGGGGGGTTGTACATATTCACAAAAGGTTGAGGAATTTGGGGCATGAATGTGAAATGGGTGACAACACTAGTTTCCTGTTATCAGCTGATAGGGGCTTGGGCAGTGGGGACAGGGTCCCCAATTAGGTTTTGTTCCTTTAGTCCTATTGCTCATGTGGGGGGGGGCAGAGTTAATTTACAAATTATTTCTAAAATAGTTTATCATCTGCAGGAAGGAATGTTTTCCATTCAGTTCTTTAAGGAACTGAATACTCATCTCTCCCGGGTGGGAAAATATTTGGGGGTAATTTAGTTTACTTATCTATTCCCATGCTGATCTTATCTAATTATCAGTCTTAACCAGGGTGGGGGAAATAGTTTTTACTTTACTTGGTTTCATTTTTATTTCCCCTGTTTTACACAGACAATGAGTAATATACCCACATCCAAATTAACTCCAAACAGTATAATTGTTATACTTCTTAAATGTCTTTTATTCTAGTTTCCCTTCCTTTTATTTTTCCTTACAACTGTGTTGAAGGAACTGAGTCTTTTGTCCAGTACTTTCCCACAGTCTGTATGCTGCTGACTGATCTCAATGGTATGTCTCATGTGTTCCTCTAATTTCCTGAAAATTGATACTTCGGTATAGACGCTTGATCAGATTCAGGGGGCTTTTGTTTGTTTGATTTTTGTTTTCACCCTAAATCGATTCATTAGAAGTGGCAATGATATTATCCATCATTATTCCACTGGCTATAAGGAAAACTTTATAAAGGAAACATCTCATCAAGTGTTTGGCTATACTCAGATAGAGGACAAATACTTAAATCTTTCTTTCTATCAGTTTTCACAATAATGATTGGCTCCTTAGCACCCTTCATACATGGCCAGTGAGGTGTTTGGACTTTTTTACCTGTGTGTGCCTTTATGAATTCATGGACTTTATCAGATATGTTTCCATCCACTGCAGTCGTAATTCTTACTGAAGCACAAAACAAGGTTGTCTCCCAAGTCCTCTTGCCAGACCCAAGTGTCATTGACATTGGTGTCCTTGCCACCGGGCTCAAGGTCTGTCAGTCAGGCTCATTCCCTCTGTAGTCCTGGAATCCACCATCTCTCTAGGATTGCCAGTTTTGGGATGGCAAAAGGGATTTCCAGACAGCCACGTGGACCCTCTTCCCTCAGGTCTTTATCATTTCCTTTTGGGAAAACCTCCTTCTGTGTAGGGTAGGACCTATTTAGGCCCCTGCCAGGCTGCACAGCCGAGCTCAGGACCCCTACATCCTGGTATCCCCCCTCCTGCTCTCCAGTCACTCAATAATCTTGGCGCTGCTGGTCGACCTTCTGACCCCTGCATGTTGCCAGGACCCTGGGCAGGTTCCCAATGACTAGGCCTCCTTTTGCCCCCACCCTCTGCTGATGGCCTTGGCACAGTCCCCAGTGCCCCCACAGGTAATGCTGACCCAGACAGTGGGGCCACTGCAGACTCCTAGCAGATATGACTCCAGTTGCATCCCAGCTCATCAGCTCAGGTCTGGGGCAGAGCTCCATAAGATCCAGAGAGTAGAGTCTTGGGCCCCTCATCAGAGCTACAGGCCATCAACCCCACAGGCCTGAGATCAGGACAGACACAGAGCCTCTGTCTTTTCCAGTGGGAGGCTGGGCAACCTGAGGGACTGGATGACATCCTTGATGGTCAACATCAAATATCACCACAGAAGCTTCTTTCCTTTTCCAGAAATACAAAACCATAAGAAAAATAAAGCTGAAAGAGTGGAAAATTTTAATGACAGAGGGAAATACCAGGCTCTTACTTTCTTAATTATTTAATAGTTAAATAAAAGTATTTACTTAATAAATAGTTGCTGAGTCAAAGAGTAATATTTATATTTTTAAAAAATTTATCAAATACTAAATTTTCAAAATATTTATTTTAAAAAATATTATCAAATTGCCTTCCAGGAAGTCAGCACTAATTTATCCTCCCTCCAATAGTCTCCTCTTCCCACTTTCATTATAACTGTTGCTATCAATCTTTACCATCTGCTAATCTCCTTAGACAAAAATGGTATCACATTTTAATTTTTATTTCTTTGATTCTTCAGAATGTGAAAACATATTCATGTTTACTGGCCATTTGTACATTTTTTCTGTGTCTGTTCATATGTTTTACCCATTTTTCTATTGGGTTCTCTTCAAATGATTTATTTTAGAATGATCAGCTCAAGTCCAGTCCCTGTGAGACATCTTTACTCAAGTCCCAAGAACCAGAAGTCAGATGATGATCAACTAAATGCAGCATACAGAGCTAGAGTAAACCTTGCCAGAGTATTCATATGTATTGGGTGTAGATCATGCCCTCAAAGAAACTAAGGGTGGTGACTTGAGTCATATCCTCTAATAAGGCAATTACTCCAAAGTAATTATAACAGCATGGCGTAGGTACAATGATAGACAGACCAATGGAACCAAATAAAAAACCCAGAAATAGACCCATCCATGTATGGACAGCTGATTTTTGACAAAGGACTAAAATCCATTAAATGGGGGACAGAGCATTCTTAGCAAATGGTGCTGGCCAAACTGGATATCCACCTGTAGAAAAATGAAACAAGACCCATATCTCACTCCATATACAAAAACAAACTTAAGTTGGATCAAAGACTTAAATGTAAAACCAAAAACTATAAAACTCATAAAAGATAAAATAGGGGCAAATTTAGGGTCCCTAGTTCACGGCACTTGACTGCTAACCAGAAGGCTGGCGGTTCAAACCCACCAGCCACTCTTCAGAAGGAAGGTTGGGCAATCCTACTTCCGTAGTGATACTGCCTCGGAAACCCAAGGAGGGGTCGCTATGAGTTGGGGCCGATTCGACGGCACATAACAACAACAACAAGTTCATGGCATAAATAGACTATCAAGCATAACCCAAATGTATAGGCAGTGGAATAGAAGCAAGATGACTTGGACTTTTTAAAAATTAAACTCTTATATGCATTGAAAGACTCCTCCAAAAGGGTAAAAAGAGAACCTACAGATTGGGAAAAAATATTTGTCTATGACATATCTGACAAAGGACTTATCTCCAGAATTTATAGAAAATTTCAACACCTCAATGCCAAAAAGACAAACAAACCAGTTTCAAAATGGGCAAGGGATATGAAAAGACACTTCACTAAAGATAATACACTGGTGGCCAACAAACACGTGAGGAAATGTTCACAATCATTTGCCATTAAAAACCAAAAACACCAAACTCACTGCCATCTAGTCGGATCCGACTCATAGCAACCCCTCCTTGGGTTTCCGAGGCAGTATCACAACGGAGGGAACTCTGGTAGCATAGTGCCTAAGGCGCTTGACTGCTAACCAGAAGGCTGGTGGTTCAAACCCACACCAGCCACTCCTCGGAAGGAAGGTTGGGCAATCCTACTTCCGTAGTGATGTTGTTGATACTGCCTCGGAAACCCAAGGAGGGGTCGCTATGAGTCGGGCCGACTCGACGGGACTCGACGGCACATAACAACAACAACAACATCAGAACGGAAGCAGATTGCCCAATCTTCCTTCTGAGGAGTGGCTGGTGGGTTTGAACCGCCAGCCTTCTGGTTAGCAGTCAAGTGCCTTAGGCACTATGCTACCAGAGCTCCTTAGAACTCTCATATACTGCCGGTGGGACTGCAAAATGGTACAGCCATGGTGGAAAATGGTATGGCGTTTCCTTAAAAAACTGAAAAATAGAAATACCATTTAATCCAGCAATTCCATTATTAGGTATATACCCTAAAGAGGTGAGAGAAAGGACACAAACATCCATATGCATACCCATGTTCACTGCAGCACAATTTACTATAGCAAAGAGATGGAAACAACCTAAATGTTCATCAACAGATGAATGGATAACCAAATTATGATACATTCACACAATGGAATACTATGCTACATTAAAGAATAATGAAGAATATGCAAATCATCTCACAACATCGATGAATTTGGAGGACATTATGCTGAGTGAAATAAGTCAATCACAGAAGGACAAATACTGTGTGAGCCCATTTGTGTAAAAAGCCAAGGAACAGTTTACTTAGGGAAGGGAACTCACTTTGTAGGTAACCAGGGATGGGAGGGAAGGGGGGGGGAGGAATTTCTGGGCTAGTTCGGGGTTACATGTAAATTTGGGTAAGGGAAGGGACAGATGAAAAGAGTCTGTGACCAGCGTGGTGACACTGGGGAAAGGAAGGTCACTGAAACGTACACATATAGACAACAGAGGCAAATACTAGTATAGTACAATGCTGTATTACCACTAACACCAAACACCAGGCTACAGATGAATGCATAGACAATTGAGATCAGATGGGGTTGGCTAGACCAAGGATAGATCTAGCTGAAGATAATCTTGCATAGATATTAGTTTTACAAAATTAGCCACACTCATTACAGAAGCAACAGAAGACAGGGTTGGAGTAATCTCTCAGAGACAACCAAACACCTTGGCAGAAAGAATCACCAGCCCTGCTGACTCGGGACCATAGTATTGGGGGACACCAAGCTCAGTTGGCACAACATAGTACATAAAAATCTTGTTCTACAACCTACTTTGGTAAGTAGCAACTGGGGTCTTAAAAACTTTCAAGCGGCCATCTAAGATGCAACTATTAGTCTCCTCTCATCCGAAGCAAAGAAGAGTGAAGAAAATCAAAGGAAACAATTAGTCCAAGGATATGATGGATCTCATATCCTCGGACCAGAAGAAGTATATGTTGCCTGGCTACCAATGCCAACCACTCAGAAAGGGATCAAAACTGGAGATCCTGAATAGAGTGGGAGGAAAAATGTGGAACAAAATTCAAAAGCACAAAAATGACCAGAATTACTGGTCAGATGGAGTCTGGTGGGACCCAGGAGGTGAAATCAAATGTACATGAACTGTTGAATGTAAAACAAATTTTGAACTGTAAATTTGCACCCAAAGCACAATAAAAGAAAGTGGGGGGGGGGGGGGGGAGGGAAGAATCTCAATAGAACTAAAATAAATAAATAAAGCAGTTATCCAAGGTACATCCCACTATAATCCTGCCTCATTGACATAGTAAAGAACTCACTCCAAAATGGCACCGTAACCACAGGCATAGGATTTACAATACATCACAAAATGGAGGACTATGACTAGAAGGGCCGTATTAAGTAATGCACTGCACTACAGGTTGTTAATTTTTAACTTGTTTATTTGTGTTGTTGTTGTTTTGTTGTTATTTGCCATCGAGTCGGCCCCGACTCATAGCAACCCCTCCTTGGGTTTC
>NW_006922042.1:2157636-2161381 GCF_000298275.1 Orycteropus afer afer
AGGAGTGGCTGGTGGGTTTGAACCACCAGCCTTCTGGTTAGCAGTCAAGTGCCTTAGCCACTATGCTACCAGAGCTCCTTATTTATTTGTAGGCAGTCTTTTTATACAATATTACATGTGTTGTGAATATTCTTCTCGGTCTACGTTTTTATATGATATAACTTTGGAGTCATAATTTTTATCATACAAAAAATGAGAATTTTTATATAGCCACTGTCAAAAAAAGTTTTAAAGAAATATTACTTTAATTTCAAGAGGTTTCCCCTACCTACAAGCCCCAAAATTAACAGTAAAAGCCGGAATCCAAACTGCAAAACTATTGACTTGTTTCTTACCAATCCAAACTAAACCAAACTCACTGCCATCAAGCAGATTCCAACTCATAACTACCCAACTGAGTATCCAAAGATGTAAATCTTTACAGAAGCAGACTGCCTCATCGCTCTTCCATGGAGTGGCTGGTGGGTTTGAACCACTGACCTCTTGGTTAGCAGCCAAATGCCTTACCCACTATGCCACCAGCGCTCCTTTGTTTCTTACCGGACATAGTCAATTTGTTTTTTCTGGCTCAAAACTGATGGCCTTTAACGGGCCCATTACCTTAGGATTTAATGAAAAAGACTGTGTGCGTCCTTAATTTTAATTTCAAGAGATCTTTGTAAAAGGCCAAATTTTCAGGAGATATTTTTAAAATGCTAACTCAATAATCAGTAACTATTTTGTTATCATGAAAACATATTCATTAAGCAATAATAATAATAATAATGTTTTGTATAATCTCCTATCCTTGGGAGCATTTTTCTTTTTGCAGGGAGACAAACACTTCCCCAATTTGCAAATTGTTTGTTAAATCATAAAATGATCAAATATTACATTATTGTTTCGAGCGAATCCAAAGATTTTTAACCATTGAAACTAGCCTACTTTGAGCCACTTCATGTTAGAAACCAAATTATCTTCCTGCATTCGTACATAACTACACTGAATAAACCTTATGTTTTGATTATTTTGGACACCACTCACAGTTGAAAGCCTTTCGTTTCTACTTGGAGATTCCAAGATCACAGAAAAGTGCTTCTTCTCATCCTACAGGAATTTCAATCCCTCTCTAACAGACTGCACCCCCGTTGTCGGCTTAACTTTGAAATATCCCGATGAGAGCAGGGACAAAAGTCCTAGGCTCAGCAGGTCAGCCGGGAGCCGGAGGACCAGACAAGTGACAACAGGTCCGCCCGCCTCCTGGTGCGGGAACGGAACTACACCGTAGGGCCTCTCGAATTTTCGCCTTCTCTGCTCTTCAGCTTTGTTTCCGCGTCCTCAGAGCTTGGAAGCCACAGCCTCTGTCTTGGAAGGAGAGGAAAGGAAAGTAGACCCGAGCAGCGGAGGAAACAAAACGGCTGGAAGAGGATAGGTCCCCTCCCCCGGCTTGGCTTGGGGGGAGGGGGGAGAGAGGAGCGTCAGGGACTGACTTTTGAGAGGACTAGCTCTGGTAGCATAGTGGCTAAGACACTTGCCTGCTAACCAGACGGCTGGCGGTTCAAACCCACCAGCCACTCCTCGGAAGGAAGGTTGGGCAATCCTACTTCCGTAGTGATACTGCCTCGGAAACCCAAGGAGGGGTCGCTATGAGTCGGGTTTGACTCGACGGCACATAACAACAACAACAACAGCACCTGCTGTGATGGCGTAGTGCCTAAGGAATTTGGCTGCTAACTAGAAGGCTGTCGGTTCAAATCCGTCAGCCAGCCCTGAGAAGGAAGGTTGGGCAATCCACTTCTGTAGCAATACCGCCTGAAAAACCCAAGAAAGGGTCGCTATGAGTTGGAAAACGACTCCAAGGTAGTGAGCTTTGGTTTTGGTTTTGAGTACTCACCTAATCCTCCCACGCCCCTGCACTGTAGGTTCCCGGCGTGGAGTTGGCGCCTGCGCCCTCTGCTGGTTGCGGCTCAGCGGCAAGAACCGGCTTAACCTTATATCACTTATATCGCGAATTCATGAGCTTAACTCGGCCCCACTTTCTTTGTATCTCTCAGGAGTGGGATTCGGGAAGTCATGCTCGCACTGCGAGGTACGCAGTGTCCTTTTCCCGCACTCTGAGGTATATGGTGTCCTTTTCAGTGCACTGAATTTCCACAAAGCAAGATGGAACTTTTTCTTTTCCTGAAAAAATTGGAGAATTGCTTAAATGAGGCCAAAGTTGTAAAGCGGAAGCGAGTCTTGAATTTCGCCGTCGTTGACCCCCTCGTGCCTCTGAAGAATGATAGCAATCAAAAGTGAAGGAAAAACCCCTTTTATCCTCACAAGCTCTTTCCCTATAGAATGCTAAGGAGCCCCCCACAATCAGCAGTCTCAGGTTGCGTTTTTTCCACTAGAGTCTCCGTCTATTCTCCCAACACTTTTTATTTGTATGGCTTCTTTAAGATTCCTGCTGACGTTTTATCTTTTCACCCCAGCCTGTACCTTTGAGATTGGTTGCCTAGTGGTGAGGTGCAGTCCAGTGAATTCTGACTCACGGCTATTCTATATGTGCAACAGGCGGAAAACTGCCTGGTCCTGAGCCATCCTCACAATAATTGCTGTTTGAGCCCGTTGTTGCAGCCACTGTGTCAGTCCATCTCATTGAGGTCTTCCTCTACTTTACCAAGTATGATATGCTTCTCCAGGGACTGATCTCTCCTGATAACCTGTCCAAAGTATGTGAGACCAAGTCTCACAATCCTTGCTTCCAAGGAGCATTCTGGCTGTGCTGCTTCCAAGACACATTTAGATTTGGTCATTCTTCCAGCAGTTCATGGTATAATCAATATTCTTCACCAACACCATAATTCAAACTCATCAGTTCTTGTCTTTCCTATTCATTGTCCAGTTTTCCATGGTTATGAGGCAACTGAAAATACCATGGCGTGGGTCAGGCACACCTTAGTCCTCAAAGTGGCATCTTTACTGTTTAGCACCTTCAAGAAGTCCCTTGCAGTAGATTTGCCCAGTGCAGTAAATCATTTGATTTTTTGACTGCTACTTCCATGGATGTTGATTGTAGATCCAAGTAAAATGAAATCCTTGACAATGTCAATATTTTCTCTGTTTATCATGATGTTGCTTATTGATCCAGTTGTGAGGATTTTTGTTTTCTTTATGTTGAGGTGTAATCCATACTTACTGATCTTCATCAGTAAGTGCTTCACTTTCAACAAGCAAGGTTGTATTATTTGCATATTCCAAGTTGTTAATGAGGCTTCCTCCAATCCTGATGCCTAGTGGTTGCAGTCACTCAACTGCTCTTGGCCTTGGGTGAATGATGTCCCTCTTTGTGCCTTTGGGTTTATTTGCTAACATTTTGTACCTCATAGGATTGTCCTAGGGATTAAATGAGATGGTCTGTGAAGTGCTAAACTTACTTAACACACAGTAAATGCTTAGCTGAGGTTGGTTGTAGGAGTGTTGGTATGTAATTGTCCCCATTTCTGGGTCCTGCCAGCTCTGGTAAAGGCCTCTCCCACAAGCCTTTCTCTAAAGAGCAGAAGTCATATCTTTTCTGTGTCTTGTCTGATTCATTTTATCCAGATTTACAGCAGACAATTAATGGTAATATTAATTTGCAATGGGAAATCTTATGCATTGTTGTTGTTGTTGTTGTTAAGTGCCGTTGAGTCGTTTCCGACTCATAGCGACCCCATGCACAGCAGAACGAAACACTGCCCGATCCCGCGCCAGCCCCACAATCCCTGCTATACTTGATCCCATC
>NW_006922042.1:2163356-2165014 GCF_000298275.1 Orycteropus afer afer
TTACCCTCCCGAGAGGGACCGGGTCTCCGGGAGCAAGGTAAGCACAGGCGTAGCACAGAGTAGCAGGCTGGAAGAGCAGGAGAAAGGGGTAAAACCCAGTCACTAGTGCTCAGACAGCTCCCTTGTTACCCTCCCGAGAGGGGCCGGGTCTCCGGAAGCAAGGTGGACATGGGCGGGCTGGTGCTTACTCACTGATCTTATGCATTAGTGACTGAAAATTCTGGCTGATTATCCACAGAAGGTCACAGGAATGGGGGAGGAGGAATTAAAGGAGGAGGTTCCTTTAAATAGGTCCCTGGGTGACCCAAACAGTTTGCCCTTGACTAAAGGTTGGCACTTTGAACCCCTCAAGATATTCCAGGGAAGAAAACTGTGGCAACCTGCTTGCGTAAAGATTACAGCCAAGAAAATCCTAGGGAACAGCTCTACTAGATAATGATTGGGGTTGCCTTGAGTCAGAATCAACTCAACAGGCAACAGATTGTTGTTGTTGTTGTTAGGTGCCATCGAGTCATTTCTGACTCATAGCGACCCCATGCACACCAGAACGAAACACTGCCCGATCCCGCACCAGCTCCATGATCCCTGCTATACTTGAGCCCATCATCTCAGCCACTGTGTCAATCCATCTCTTTGAAGGGCCTCCCCCTCTTTCATCGACCCTCCACCTTACCAAGCATGACATCCTTCTCCAAGGAATGGTCCCTTCTGACAATACGACCAAAATAGGTGAGACGAAGTCTGGCCATTCTCGCTTCCAAGGAGCATTTTCGGTGCACTTCCTCCAGGACAGATCTGTTAGTTCTTTTAGCAGTCCATGGCACTTTCAGCGTTCTTCACCAGCACCACAACTCAAAAGCATCAACTCTTCTTCAGTCTTCTTATTCATTGTCCACCTCTCACATGCATATGGAAATATCATGGCTTGTGTCAGGTGCACCTTAGTCCTCAAGGAGACATTCTTGCTCCTCAGCACTTGAAAGAGTTCCTTCGCAGCTGACCTGCCCAGTGCTACATGTCATCTAATGTCCTGACTGCTGTTTCCATTGGCATCGATTGTACAACCAAGCAACGTGAATTCTTTGACAACTTCAATCTTTTCTCCATTTATCGTGATGCTGCTCATTGGTTCAGTTGTGAGGATTTTTCTCTTCTTTATATTGAGATGTAATCCATTCTGCAGACTGCGTTCCTCACTCTTCATCAGTAAGTGCCTCAAGTTATCCTCACTTTCAGCAAGCAAAGTTGTATCTATCATCAGCATATCTCAGGTTGTTAATGATTCTTCCTCCAATCCTGATGCCACATTTTTCTTCATATAGTCCAGCTTCTCCGATTATTTGCTCAGCATATAGATTGAATAAGTGTGGGGAAAGGATACAACCCTAATGCACTCCCTTCTTGATTTTAAACCATGTAGTTAGTGTCTCCTTGTTTCATTTGAACGACAGCCTCTTGGTCAAGGTAGAGGTTCCTCATGAATCAAGTGCTCGGGAATTCCCATTCTTCTCAATGTTATCCATAATTTGTCATGAGCCACACAATCAAATGTCTTTGCATAGTCAATAAAATACAAGTAAACATCTTTCTGGTATTCTTTGCCTTGAGCCAAGATCCATCTGACAACAGCTATGATATCCCTTGTTCCATGTCCTCTT
>NW_006922042.1:2166430-2183763 GCF_000298275.1 Orycteropus afer afer
ATTCAGAGTGGCCAAAAACAGTCCATTTCAGCTCACTAATGCCAAGGATATCAATCTTTATGCATTCCATTTCATTTTTGACAACTTCCAATTTTCCTAGATTTATACTTCGTACATTCCATGTTCTGATGATTAGTGGATGTCTCCAGCTGTTTCTCTTCCATTTGAGTGGTGCCACATCAGCAAATGGAGGTCTCAAAAGCTTTACCTTATCCATAGGAGTAAGGCTGGGTGTACTCAGATGATGCAGCTCTTTCCCAGTCCTATTTTGAGAGCCTTCTGACCTAACCGGACTATTCATAAAGTTGCACAGTAATGTATCAAACAGTGTTTCTTAGCTATTCATAAGGTTTTCTCTGGCCAATTCTTTGAGAAGTGGATGGCCTCTTCCTTCTTCCTAGTCTATCTCAGTCTGTAAGCTGGGCTGATACCTGTGCACCATGTGCATCCTGCTGGGTTTGAAACACCAATGACTCAGCCTCAAAACTCACATCAACACATCACTACAGTAGGACAAACTGACAGACAGGTTTGTCTCCCTGTTGGAAACCTCTCATACCACCCTTACCTGGGTCCCTGCGGCTGACTCCTCCTCTGTCCGGGTTCCTGTCCTTTTAATCCCCTTTCTCCCGCTCTCCTGTCCTGCTGCCTTGGGCATGCCTGGGTTCTCTCTCCTCACCTGGATCCCTGCGGCTGACTGGTCCTCTGTCCAGGTTCCTGGATTTTAATTCCCTTTCTCCTGCTCTCCGGTCCTGCTGTATTAGGCATGCCTGGGTTCTCTCACCTCACCTGGACCCCTTTGGCTGACTGCTCAGGCAACAGATTAGGTTCTTTTTTTTCTTTTGGTTCTTTTACATTCATGAAGGCCTCACCTACAACCACATATAGGAATAAGGTGTGCTTCGTTTGTAAAATGTTTCAAAAACAAATAAAAAAATAGAAACTCCAACTACATAGAGGAAACTACACAACATTTTGATGAGTTTATTTCTAGCCTTTTGGCTGCAGTGTACAGATTTTTTTTTTTTCCTGTAGGTCTTTTATAGTAGTCAATCATTTACAGTATAGTCATCTTTTCGTCATGCCCTTTTTTTAATGGAGGAGCTCTGGTAGCGTAGTTCCTAAAGCATTTGACTGCTAACCAGAAGACTGGAGGTTCAAACCCACCAGCCACTCCCAGGAAGGAAGATTGGTGATCTACTCCTGTAGTGATACTGCCTTGGAAACCTAAAGAGTGGTTGCTATGAGTCGGATCTGACTTGGTGGCATTTAGTTTGGTTTATGGTTTTTGGTTCTTTCAATGTAGTTTCTACATTATTCCATCATGCCTGCTGTCTCCCTGTTTTCCACAGTCCGATGTTTCTCGAGGCTAACAGAATTTCTTGGAAAGCTTGTAAAAAAAAAGAAAATCTTGTGAAAGTCTTAGAATCCACAGTTATTAAAACAATTTCCAGAAGTTGAGTTTTCCCAGGGTGATTGTTTTGTTCGCTAGAGCTGAGAACGGGAAGAGAGTTCACACCTAGTCAACCAGGGTCAGTTAAGAATGCTTTTGGTTGCAAGTAACTGACTTGCTTAATTGCTTAAACAACAATAATAAAATTTCCTTTGTCATGAGTCAAGAGCATGGAGATGGGAAGATCAGCAAACCAGTGACATCAGTGGAGACTCGGTATTGCCCATCTGCCTGTTGTGGGGTTGATGATTAACTTTACCTAAATAATTTGGTCTTTGACCTTGGTTCCTGAGCAATAACCTCTAAAACCTTGGAATTTCCCCAGTGACTGAAGTCTTTGATGAGGCCTCCAGACCACACTTTATGGTTTATGCTAATGAGGTGCCTTTCAGGTGGGAGCTGTCCAGGCTAAAAGAGACTCTCCAACTGACCTAAAAAAGATATCAGCTGACCTAAGGGAGGAAGGTGGCTGATGCCCCAGTAAAGGCCTTACACACAGACACGGAAGCTCCATGGGCTTCCTAGTTGATGAAAGACATCAATGCACTTGGAAGAACGATACATCCCTTTTTGAGACATAGGAGCTCCAAGTTGAATCCTTTCTAGATTTTCCCCTATGCATCTTTTCTTTTATATCCTTTTTGCTATAATAAAACTGTTAAAATAGATATAGTACTTTCTTGAGTTCTGTGAGTCATTCTAACAAATTGTTTAACCCAAATGAGTAGTGAGAACCAAGTAGGTCAGAAGTGAGAGATCACTGGGTACAAAAGATACAGTTAAGCAGCAATTTTGCTATAGGTTTGCTATGAATCAGAATCGACTTGCCGGCACACAGAAAGAACAAAAAGCTGTGATTTTTCTAGCACCCTCTCTTAATCAGGCTGGTACACTGAGGTCATAGAACAAAAACAGACTCACTGCCATCAAGTCAATTTCGACTCATAGTGACTCTCCTTGAGTTTCTGAGGTGCTATTTCTACGGGAGTAGATTGCCCAGTCTTCCTTCCGAGGAGTGGCTGGTGGGTTTGAACTGCCAGCCTTCTGATTAGCAGTCAAATGCCTTAGACACGATGCCACCAGAGTTCCTTGCGGTCGTAGAGTGTTCCCAAATTTGTAACCAGTAAATCAGAAGTGAGGAGGAGGCCCAAGCTTGTGGCTAGCACCTGAGATCTTGGGCAGATTTGTCAGTCTGGAGAAATGTGCCTTTTTAATTTGTGATGTCTGGTTTAGCTTCAGGTGGTTAGCAACAGAGGAAGAAATATTGCATATGTGGCTCAATTGGAATTGAATTTCTTCAACTTAGTTAGTGTCAGAGAAGGCATATAGAATTGCATAGATCCTCACATTTGATATTAGAAAAGTGGTATTTGATTTCCAAGCACTTGCCCTTCCCTTATCAGCCTTTCAATCTTCCCACACTTCTTGAACCCAAGATGATCAGAGGAGCTCCCGGCTCTTAAACAGGAAGAGCAAGAGACAGTACCAGCCAGCTTTCTTCTGGTACTGATGGCTTTTATTAATTTAAGAAAAAATCTTTTCCCAAACTCAGCAGACTTCTCTGCACATCTCAAGAGTGCAAAATCATCATCTGGCCTCCTCTGCCTATGAGGGAGACTGGGAAATTGAGTATCTGGAAATGGATAATGAGAGTCCTTGTACTTGGCTGTCATATACCAACCCCAATTGATCTGGGCATATTGCTGCCCCTTACAATGCCAGGGTTCTGTTAGCCAAGAAGGAGAATGAGAATTGCCACTGGGGAAGCAACTAACTGTGTTAGCCATAGTTCACAATACTAAAATCCCATTCCAGTTCTGCCTCTCTGAGACTGCATTCTTCACATCTTTGGAATTTGAGATGTTTATAAGCTCAGTCACATCTGTACAGAAAATTTCTTACCAACCAAACCAAACTCACTGCTGTCAAGTTGGATCTGACTCATAGCACGACCCCTCCTTGGGTTTCCAAGGCAGTGTCACTATGGGAGTAGATGGCCCAACCTTTCTTCCGAGGAGTGGCTGGTGGATTTGAACCTCCAGCCTTCTCATTAGCAGTCAGATGCCTTAGGTTATCATAATATATTCATTTCCCGAGTGGCTGTAATAAAGTATCACAAAGTGGGTGGCTTTAAATAACAGAAATTCATTCTCTCACAGTTCTGGAGACCAGAAGTCCAAATTCAGGGTGTTGGCAAGGCCATGCTCTCTCCGAAGATTCTAGAGAAAGGTCATTTCTTGTCTTACTCAGCTTCTGGTAGCCCTTTCGTTGTCTTTGGCTTACAAATGTAGCATAACATGATCTTCTCATGGTTGTTTTTCCTCTATCTGTCTCTCTGTATTTCTCCTCTTCTTTTATAAGGAACCCTGGTGGCACAGTGGTTAAAATGCTTAGCTACTAACCACCAAAATGTTGGTGGTTTGAATCCACCAGCTGCTCTGTAAGGAGAAAGATGTGGCAGTCTGCTTCCCTAAAGATTACAGCCTTGGGAACCTTATGGTGCAGTTCTCTGTCCTATAGGGTCACCATGAGTCACAATACACTCATTGGCAATGGGTTTTGTTTGGGGTTTTTTATAAGGACACAAGTCATATTAGATTAGGACCCACCCTACTTCACTATGACCTCATTTTAATTGATAAAATTTTCAAAGATTCTATTTCCAAACAAAGTCATATTCACAGGTACCAGTTAGGACTTCAACATATCTTTTCTTGGCACACAATTCAATCTGTAGCACATATCAAAGCTGATTATCTTTATCATGCCTGAAGTAATACTTTAATTCCCATATGGAAGCCTTCTTCATCTTATTTATATATCTTCCAGAGTTGGAAAAGGAAAGCCAGGAATTGCCAAATTGAAACTTTTCAGGTAGAGGACTGAGGTCCAGGGACTGAGTGTCAGGCTTGGTGGCTCTGTGGCACTGCCCAGATCTCAAGACAAACCATCATCTCCAGAGCAGGTTCCATTCTCTGATGTAATCAGAAGACTCATACCCACCTCTTCTTCCATTGCTGTTGGCAAAGGTCATGGATATGTTCACGCAGCACTTCCTAACAGCCTGTCTTCTGATGAATGTCCCATCGTGTGACTTGTCTTGGATTATACCAGGAGTAATGTCTATGCAATGCAGAAATGTTGCTGTTTTCATAATTAGAGTCTTTCAGTAGTTGGTGAAAAAGGTCCCAGGAGCTGAGAATTTTGGATTTCTACAAAGGAGCTCTGGTAGCTAAGGCACTCGACTACTAACCAGAAGGCTGTCAGTTCAAACCCACCAGCCACTCCTCGGAAGGAAGGTTGAGCAATCTACTTCTGTAGTGATACTGCCTCGGAAACCCAATGCTATGAGTTGGATCTGACTCAATGGCAAATAACAAGAACAAAAGATACAGTTAAGCAGCAGTTTTGACTATAGGTTTGCTATGAATCAGAATTGACTTGCCAGCACACAGAAAGAACAAACAGCTGTGTTTTTTTCTAGCACCCCTCTCTTAATCAGATCTGTCACCTAGTACTGTATGTTTAAACATGCCCCCCCACACACACACACAGAATGCCCCTGGTTTGCCTTACCCTCAGCATGATCACTGCCTCGCCTAAGGCCTCTATCACTCTTATTGCTGTTGTTGTTGTTGTTATGTGCCATCGAGTGGGACCCGACTCAGCGACCCCTTCTTGGGTTTCCGAAGCAGTATCACTACGGAAGTAGATTGTCCCATCTTCCTTCCGAGGAGTGGCTGGTGGGTTTGTACCGCCAGCCTTCTGGTTAGCAGTCAAGTGCCTTAGGCACTATGCTACTACTGCCCTTAAATAGGTGATAATGTCAACATTCTTGAGAAGCCAATACTTTCCACAACCATCCCCACCCTGCCACTTTATTGTTGCATTTAGTACAATACATTGTAATCACTTATTTGTCTAAAGGTAAGATTACTAGGGAATTTGTGGTCTGGCTGAAAGTTTTGTGCTATTTGGACATGAGAATAGACAGGTTAATGTAACTATGTGGCCCATAATAGGCCCTTTTCTACACAATAATATGGTGAAATGATGTATTTTAAATCAATTAGAAAAGTAAAAACTAATGAGTAAATGGTAATGGAACAGTCAATTCTCTGGAAGGGAGGAAAATACATATTCTAAAATAAATATTAGGAAGATTATAGTGGTTTTAAAATATGACCATTGTTTCTTTCATTTAAAAAAAAAAAAGAAAAGAAAGAAAACTCACTGCCATCCAGTTGATTTAGACTCATAGTGACCCCTTTTGAGTTTCCAAGGCAGTAAATCTTTAAAGAAGTAGATTGTCCAGTCTTTCTTCCATGGAGTGGCTGGTAGGTTTGAACCACCAACCTTCTGGTTAGCAATCAAATGCTGTAGGCACTACGCTACTTCCCTTCATAGTATTTAATTCCCCTCTCCTTGAGGGTGGTCTGGGGTTCACTTCCAAAGAAAAATATATGGCAAAAGTGATGGTATGCAACTTTAGGACATAAAAATCACTGTGACTCCTATCTTTACCTTTTTCTTGGATTACTTGTTGTCATGCCACCAGGACACTCAAGAAGCCCTGTGGAGAGGCTATGTAGCAAGGAATTGAGGTCTCCTGCCAACACCCATAGGAATGGGTCAGCCACCTTGGAAGTGGATCCTCCAACCTCAGGCAAGCCTTCAAAACACTGCAGTCCTGGCTGACATCTTGACTGCGATTTCATGAGAGACTTTAAGTCTGGGAGAATGAATGCACAAATTATCTATGGCCAGACCATATATAAGAAGGAGCTCTGGTGGTGTAGTGTTTAAGGCATTTGGCTGCCAACTGAAAGATTTGTGGTTCCACTCCATGGAAGAAAGATGAAGCTGTCTGCTTCTGTAAAGATTACAGCCTTGGAAATCCAATGGGGGTCACTATGAGTCAGAATTGGCTTGATGGAAGCAATTTTTTTTCAGGCCATATATAAAAATAGAACTGTGATCCACTATCTGCAGCATCCAGCCCAGGAAGCCAAACTACTATGCAGTAACCAGTCCAGGAAGACAAACAATTCTTGTTAACAGTGGACCCCAAATGGCCAGGACTTGATTAATAATTGACAGTTTCCTAATTTTTACCTCTGCTAAATTGAGTAATATTTACCCAATTTAGGATCAACCAGAGAAAGCCAAATATGCTCTCCCAACCAATCACATAAGACGCCATGCTTCTAGTTAGCCCACCTCCAGCTTCCCCATGCCAACAGCCTCCTCACATCTTCCCTTTTTTCTGCCTTGAAGTTTCCCATTCCCCTCCCTACAATTGAATCTCTGCCAAATGCAAATGAGTGTAGCTGACTCCCTTGCTATAGCAAGCTGTGAATAAATAGCCCTTAATATGCTTTCAAATTCCTGATCCAAACAGACTGTGAAATAACATTTGTTGTTGTAAGTCATCAACTTTGGGGAGTAATTTGTTATATAAAAATTGAAAACCAAACTCACTGCTGTCAAGTCAGATACGACTCATAGCGACCCCTCGGTGGGTTTCTGAGCCAGTATCTCTATGGAAATAGATTGCCCAATCTTCCTTCTGAGGAGTGGATGATGGGTTTGAACCTCCAGCCTTCTGGTTAGCAGTCAAATGCCTTAAGCACTATGCCACCAGAGCTCCCTTTGGCACTACAGCAAAAGAAAATAATACAAAGATTAAAGGACAAAATAAATATATTGGAAGAAAACAGAATCAGATCTTGGAAGGGAAAGGACCCTCTAAACTTTAAGGAAAGATTCCTGTGTCACCTGAATATTCTTAGGTTTCTCGAGCCATTGGGACAAATGAGGCCACATTGATAATATACTTAGATGTTACCAGCTGTGGCCCCAGAATTGGGTGTGGCCTAAGGGCCCCTTTTCTCCTTGACTATAGCCAAATCTATTAGTGTTCACCAAATATCAGTATGCTCCTCTATTTTCCAGCCTCCTTTGCAGTTAAGATGGAATTTATTTCTGGCCAAAGAGATGTAGGTGTAAGTTATATAAGACACTCCCAAGCATAGCCCTTAAAAATATCCCATGGAGGGGGATCTCTTTAGGAAATCCTAGATAGAGTGGGAGAACAATGTGGAACCAAACTGAAAATCATTTAAAAAAAAAAAAAAAAAGAGAGAGAGACCAGGTTTGCTAGTCTGATAGAGCCTGGTGGAACCACTGAGACTATGGCCCATAGCTGCCCTTCAGGTCTGGAATTGAACCCACTCCTGTGGCTTCCAGCCAAACAAAAGACAGGCATATGAGCTGAACATTTACAGTAGGTTGATACACTCCCTGGAGAGATAAATCATCGGGGAATAGAAGGGCTGCATATGCACAGGGAGACAGCTCAAGGGGGGCAGGGGTACATGGGAGGGAAGGACACAGGGAAGAGATAACTATGGGGAGGAAGTAAGAGGGCAGCTGTTGCATTATGGGAAATTGTAGTCAATGTCATGAGACAAAGTATATGTGAGCTGCTCTATGGACAATGAATTTGTTCTGAAAACTTTCACCCAAATCACAATAAAAATTAAATATATATATATATACACACACACACACACACACACCATGGAAATGGTACACCCATTGTGGCAAACAGTTTGGTGGTTCCTCAAAATGTTGGATATAGAACTACCATATGACCCAGCTATTCCACTCTTGGGAGCTGTGGTGGCATACTGCCTAAGGCATTTGACTGCTAACCAGAAGGCTGGTTGTTCAAAACCACCAGCCACTCATGGAAAGGAAGATTGGGCAATCTATTTCTGCAGAGATACTACCTCAGAAACCCAAGGAGGGCTCCCTATGAGTAGAATGGACACGATGGCAGTGAGTTTGGTTTTTTGGTTTTATTCCACTCTTAGGTATATGCCCACATTTGAAAGTGACATGAACAGACATGTACACCAATGTATATATTGCAGCAATATTCACAATAGCCAAAAGATGGACAGAAGTTAAATGTCCATCAACAAATTAATGGATAAACAAATTATAGTATATGTACAATAGAATATTACTCATCCATGAATAAAAAAGAAGTCCACATACATGCCATGTCATGAATGAACCTTTAAAACATTATGCTGAGTGAAATTAGTCATAAAAAAACAAATATTGTATGATATCACTTACATGACATAAGTAAATATATTGAAATAAAAAAATTTTAGTATTTACCAGGCACGGGAGGGAGGGCAAAAGGGAGAGTGCGTGTTTGCTTAGGAAGCAGTGAGTTTATATTAATGGTGGTGGAATAACTTGGAAATGAATAGCAAGATGGTTGCACAACTTGAAGAATGCAATTAGTATCACTGAATCACACATGTGGAAATTATTGAATTGGTGTATGTTTTGTTTTGTATATTTTCACCATACACACACACAGGCACAATCAAAAAAAGAAAAAAAGAAAAAAAAATCCCATGGAGTCTTCCAGCCTTCTCTTTCCCTTCAGTATCAACACATGTTCCAGATGTTATGGCTGCAAGATGAAAGAAGGCAGCCTGACCTGAATCAAACTTTACATGAGAACAAATAAGCCTTCTTGAATTAAGCCACAAGGATGGAGAGTTTATTTGTTACTGCAGCCTATTCTAATCTGTTCTGACTAAACCATTGCCACTTTTTAGCATCTCTGGGTCTTTGGAGTATTCATGTATTTTCCAGGGCCAATCCAGATTGTGTGTGTGTATCTACTCTGCTGATTTTTCCAGTTTTGGTACAGTGCTTTGTTTAGATCACCTCCAGGATTTTAGGGCCCAGGATATTCACTATGCAGGCTCAAATATGGCCATAGTCTCAAACAATTTCAAAGATATCAAAGATGCCAGATTCAAAATTTCTTAGCAATATATACACAAAATTTCATGCAGCATTATTCATAACAGTTAAAAGGTGGAAATAACTGATCATCAACAGATGAATGGATTAACAAAATGTGGTACATACTCACAATGGAATACTACATAGCCAGAAAGATAATTGAAGTCCTGATACATGCTACATGAAAGAACCGTTAAGACATTATGTCAAGTGAAATAAGTCAATCACAAAAAGACAATACTATATTACCTCACTTCTATAAAATGCCAATAATAGGCAAATATATAGAAACCAAAGTTTATTGGTTTATCAGGGGCTGATGGGAGGGGAGAAGAAGAGCCATTTCTTGGGAAACAGTGAGTTTCTGCTTGTGGTGATGGGAAACGTGGCACAGATTACAAGTAAAAGATGCACAACCTATTAATGATTGATATCACTATGCTGTACATCTGAAGAATGTTGAAATGACAAATGTTGTGTAATACATATTTAAAAAGAGACTGAAAGAGTGGCCTTTGATGCTGTTCATGGATAACCAAATGTCTCACAGTATTTCTTTTTTCTGGTTTGTAGGTTTAGCATCATGATTTCAAGGGACATCACAGTCAATTGGTCTAATACTTTTTCTCAGTCCTTCGGTTCTGCCTTCTAATTCACTGTGTACTGATTGTGATCTTGAAAGCTTGTAAGCAGTCATCCAAGCTATAATAGGTCTCTACTCACCTTGGGTAACAGAGGAGGAGAGTAAGAGGAGGAAGTGCTGCCACCGTAAACATCTGCCTTCTGTGCCACGAAACTAGAATTGGATGGTGCCCAGCTACCATTATGGAATTTTTTGATAGTCTGTGGAAAAAGAATCTTGATCAAAAGTTGGGGGTAGGGGAGCAGAATTTCAAATTCTCAGTTGAATCCATACTTTCTGGAGTCATTGAGGCTTGATGAACACCCAAAACTATTGCCCTGAGATAATCCTTAAAATCTCCTGCTATTATTGTGGAGTTGTCCATTTCTCTTTTCAATTCTGTTGAAGTTTGATTTATATATTTTGGGGCTCTTCATTGGGTGTGTAGACACTTATCATGGCTATGTCCTCTTGTTGGATTGACTCTTTCTTTAATTATTATATAATGTCCTTCCTTGTCTCCTTTGCTGGTTTTTGCCTTAAAATCTATTTTATCAAAAATTAATATTGCCACTCCTTCTCCTGTTTGTTACCATTAACTTGTTATATGTTTTTCCAGCCTTTGTTTTTAGCTCATTTTTGTCTTTGTGTCTAACATGTGTCCCTTGTAGACAGCTGCCATAGGGCAAGGAGGCCGCATCTTCTGACCTCCTCCAACACCACAAGAAGACAGAATCACCATAAGTAGTACCAGGCCTACTCCTGTGAGGCCAAACAGACTACCTCCCTCCTGCCTGTTCATCAACCCTGATACCAATTGTTCCTTCTGCAGTACCCACCACCTGTCTGCTGGGTTCAATAATTCACTGCAGTGGCCACAAAGAACTCACAGATTATGGGGTTTATTAGGGAAGCAACAGGCTACAATTCGAGTTCAGAAATACACTCAGTCTCTTGCAGCCGGCCGTATCACTTAGCAGCAGCAGTCTCTCTTTTAGCACTGCATGTCTCTTGCATCTCTCTCTCAGCAGTATGTGTCTCTCAGTGGTGCTTGTCTCTCACTTCCCTCTATCTCAACAAATGTATTTCTCTCAGCAGTGTGTCTCTCAGCCAGCAGTGAGGGATTCCTTCTGCATTTAAGAGGGCTCCTTTTGAGCCTGGGAGAGTGGCCAAATTAACCAATTCCAACATCAGAATTCTATACACCTGAGAGAGAGATACAAAGAGAGAGAACATCTCAGAAGATTGCTTTGTGCCACCCTCAACAGAAATACCCCAGGTGGACAACTTTAACAATCAGTTAAACTCAGTTGCTCATGGCAAATTCCACCACAAAGACCATGGCTAGAAAAGTCATATTATGTAATTTACTATATTGCAACAGCATATTGATGGGTCCTATTTTCTTATCCATTCTTCTACTCTCTGTCTCTTGACTGGTGCATTTAGTCCATATACATTCAGTGTAATTATCAATAGGTATGCATTTACATTTAAAGAATAGATTTGATGTATTGAACACCAATGACCAAAAACCAGAGGAATTGTGGGATGATGTCAAGAACATCATCCATGAAGAAAGCAAAAGGTCATTAAAAAGACAGGAAAGGAAGAAAAGACCATAATGGATGTCAGAAGAGACTCTGAAACTTGCCCTTGAACAGAGTAGCTAAAGCAAATGGAAGAAATGACAAGGTAAAAGAGCTGAACAGAAGATTTCAAAGAGCAGCTCAAGAAGATGAAGTCAATTATTATAATGAAATGTGCAAAGACATGGAGTTGGGAAGCCAGAAGGAAAGAACACACTCAGCATTTCTCAAGCCGAAAGAACTGAAGAGGAAATTTAAGCCTCGACTTGCAATACTGAAATATTCTATGGGCAATATATTGAATGATGCAGGAAACATCAAAAGAAGATGGAAGGAATATAGAGGGTCACTGTACCAAAAAGAATTTGTTGATGTTCATCCATTTCAGGAGGTGGCATATGATCAAGAACCAAGGGTATTGAAGGAAGAAGTCAAAGTTGCACTGAGGGAAATGGCAAAAAGAAAGCTCCAGGAATTGACGGGATACCAAATGAGTTGTTTCAACAAACGGATGCCACAGTAGAGGCACTCACCAGGCTATGCCAGGAGATTTGGAAAACAACTACCTGGCTAACTGACTGGAAAAGATCCATATTTGTACCCATTCCAAAGAAAGGTGATCCCACAGATTGTTGAAATTATCAAACAATATCATTAATATTGCACACAAGTAAAATCTTACTGAAGATAATTAAAAAATGGTTACAGCAGTATATTGACAGAAAACTTCCAGAAATGCAAGCTGGATTCAGAAAAGAACGTGGAACAAGGGATATCATTGCTGATGTCAGATGGATCTTGGCTGAAAGCAAAGAATACCAGAAATATGTTTACTTGTGTTTTATTGACTATGCAAAAGCATTGAATTATGTGGATCATAACAAATTATGGATAACATTGAGAAGAATGGGAATTCCAGAACACTTAATTGTGCTCCTGAGGAACTTGTACATAGACCAGGAAGCTGTCATTTGAACAGAACAAGGGAACACTGCATGGTTTAAAATCAGGAAGGGACTGTGTCAGGGTTGTATCCTTTCACCATATTATTCCATCTGTATGCTGAACAAATAATCTGAGAAGCTGGACTATATGAAGAAGAATGTGGCATTAGGATTGGAGGAAGACTCATTAACAACCTATGTTATACAGAGGACACAACTTTGCTTGCTGAAAGTGAGGATGACTTGAAACACTTACTGGTGAAGACTGAAGACTACAGTCTGCAGTATAGATTACATCTCAATATAAAGAAAACAAAAATCCTCACAATGGGGCCAATAAGAGCATCATGATAAATGGAGAAAAGATTGAAGTTTTCAAAGACTTCATATTACTTAGTTCTACAATCAACACCAATGGAAACAGCAGTCAAGATATCAGACGCCATATGGCATTGGGCAAATCTGGATCTCTTTCAAATGCTGAAGAGCAAAGATGTTTCCTTGAAGACTAAGATGCGCTAGACACAAGCCATGGTATTTTCAATCACCTCGTATGCATGTGAGAGCTGGACAATAAAAAAGGAAGATCGAAGAAGAGTAGATGCTTTTGAGTTGTCATATTGGCAAAGAATGCTGAAAGTACCATAGACTGCTAAAAGAACTAAAGAATCTGTCCTGGAAGAAGTACAGCCAGAATGCTCCTTGGAAGCAAGAATGCTCAGACTTCATCTCACCCACTTTGATCATGTTGTAAGAAGGGACCATTTCCTGGAGAAGGATATCTATCAAGCTTGGCAAAGTGGAGGGACAATGAAAAAGGGGAAGGCCCTCAATGAGATGGATTGACACAGTGGCTGCAACAATGGGCTCAGGTATAGCAAGGATTGTTGCCCTGGCACAGGACTGGGAAGGCAGTGTTTCGTTCTGCTGTACATGAGGTCACTATGAGTCAGAGACAACTTGATGTCACCTAACAACAACATAACATGAATTTACTGCTATCCTTTTACTTTTTTCGTGTATGTGTGTGGTACTGATGGTTCTTTGTTCCATATATTTTTCTATGCTGAGTTCATTTTGTTTATGGATTTTCTTATCATTTCCTTTGTTAGTGTTGTTTTAGTGTTTACAGAGTCTTCATGGTTTTCTTCTTTTTTTATTTTGGTAAGAAGGTTTATTAATATTCTTTGAGGTAACCTTATAATTTATTATTATTTTCCCAAATTTTAAATAGTCTGTTCTACCTTGATATCATCTTGGCTTCTCTCCATTTGGAAGTTATAAAACTATACCATTTATTCCCATTTTGCTTTGTAGTTGTCATCATTTACATCTCTGATTCCCTATTTTCAGTCTTGTAGGTTTATTTTATTTTTGTTACTTCTATCAAGAAGATTCATGGAACTCATCCTTTGGACCCAGGATTCCTGCATTGAGAACTTCCTAGACCTAGGAGACTGAGAGTTGTTAAGACTGGAGAGCTATAACCCTGGAGGTGGCAGCTGAATGAGACCAATGGATTGCAGTGGGTTTGCCAGCCCATGGAGCAAAAGAGCTGAGCACCTTTGGGCAGGAGGCTTTCTTATGGAGTGGGGTGACTCAGGGCACTTATCAGCAAAACTAAAGAGTTGTAACACTTGCCCAAGCAGGGCAGAGGCCAGGCTTGAGCAGGCTCAGCAGCAGAGGCCTGCCTAAAAGCATGGCCAAGAAGAAGGTGTCTTGATCAAAGAACTATATCCTTCTGACCCATGGATGTAACCTGTCACTTCCCTAATAAACCCCATAATTGTAGTATGGTCTGTGAGTTCTGTGTGGCCATTGTAACAAATTATTGAATCCAGTAGAGAAGTAGAGTGTCATGGGATGGAAGGCTGCTGTCAAAATTGATTTTAAAAGGCTGAAGAGTGAATGTATGTCTGACCTCCCACCTCACATGAATCAGCTTTGGGCTGATCTTGATGATTCTTCTTTGTCCCCTTGAACTTAGATGAGGAGGTCTGATGCAACCATTTTACACCATTTGATTGATCCAGAAATCACACATTTACATATTTATGCAAATGAGTTTGAAACATATGTCCATATAAAAATCTGCACATGAATTGTTTATAGCAGAATTATTCATAATTATCAAAAACTGAAAGCAACTAAGATGTCCTCCAGTAGGTAAATAGAAAAATATGCAACTAAATCCAGACAATGGGTGTTGGGTGCATATGTGTGCTACAAGATAATCATTTCCACCATCTCTATAGCCATTAAAGAACATGTTGTTGTTATGTGCTGTTGTGTCGGACCCAACTCATAGTGATCCCTCCTTGGGTTTCTGAGGCAGTATCACTACAGAAGTAGATTGTCCCATCTTCCTTCCGAGGAGTGGCTGGTGGGTTTGAACCGCCAGCCTTCTGATTAACAGTCAAATGCCTTAGGCATAGTCCAAATAAACTAAACTCACCACTATTGAGTCAATTCCAACTCATAGTGACCCCCACTGGGTTTCCAAGGCTGTAAATCTTTACAGAAGCAGACTGCATCATCTTTTTCCTGTGGGGCAACTGGTGGGTTCAAACCACTGACCTTTTGGTTAGCAGCCAAGTGCTAACTACACCACCAAATCAAAAAAGCAAACCCACTGCCATCAAGTTGATTCCAACTCACAGCAACTCCCATTGGGTTTCCAAGGCAAAAAATCTTTACAGAAGTAGATCGCCCCATCTTGCAGAGCGGCTAGTGGGTTTAAATCACCAACCTTCTGGTTAACAGTCAAACGCCTTAGGCACTAAGCCACCAGAGCTCCTTACTATACCATTAAAAAACAAAAACAAAAACAAAAACCCACTGCCATCGAGGTGGTTCCGACTCATAGCCATCCCCATTGGGTTTTGAGGCGGTCAGTCTTTACAGAAGTAGATTGCCCAGTCTTCCTTCTACCACCAGAGCTCCTTAATGAACGTGGTAGCTACTAATAAACACAGAGTATGTCCTTGGAAGGAAGATGGGGCAATCTACTTCCGCAGTGATACTGCCTGGGAAACCCAAGGAGGGGTCGCAATGAGTCAGGTCCAACTCGATGGCACATAACAACAACATGTGCCTTAGGAGAAGATAGTTGCCTTCTGAGAGACCTGAAACATTTATCACCATTCTGTCTTAGTGGAGTAAAGGAGGAAAGAATTTATCTACCCAGAACAGGGCACAGTAAGTAACGTCCATTGCCTCCAGGAGACCTATCCCTTTATTATCCCTTTCCCCTTTTATTGCCTCTTTCCCCTATTTTCTTTCTGTACATGCTGTTTAGCATGTAATCACATTAGCTTGCTAGTATATTAAGCCTGAGAGAGAGGGGCTTTTGGGGTTCTCACCCATGGTACGAAGTGAGGCATATGTAGATGTGATCATAACTTCCCATCCTGGGACAGGAGCCTTGGCTAATGATGATGTTTACTGTTCTATTTACCCCTGTTTATTCTGTGGGTAACAAATGCCTGTTGATGATGCCATTAGAGTAGTGTCTGGTTTGTGCTCCACTCCAAATGGTCCTTCACCTTAAGAACTTGTAAACTCACATTGCAATGGAGAATTGAATAAATACTATAAAAAGAAATAACCTATCATAGTACAAAAAGACATGGAAGATCTTTAATGGCATGTTGCAAAGAGAAAGAAGTCAGTATGAAAAAACTACATACTGCACAATTCCAACTATATAGCATTATGGAAAAGGCAAAACTATAGAGACAATAAAAGATCTGTGGTTGCTAGGGATTCAGGGGAAAAGGGAAGAGATGAATAGGTAGAGCACAGGGCATTATTAGGACAGTGAAACTATTTTCCATGATATTGTAATTGTGCATATATGACATTATGCATTTGTGGAAACATATAGAATGGTATAACACAAAAATGACCTCTAATATAAACGATGGGCTTTAGTTAAGAATAATGTATCAATATTGGTTCATCAGTTATAACAAATGTACCATAGAAATGTTTTGTGTGGGCTGGAGTTGATTCTGACTATATCAAGCTTATAGGTCAGAGTAGAATTGGCCCATAGGGTTTCCAAGGCTGTAATCTTTAGGAAGCAGATTGCCACATCTTTCTCCCTTGCAGCAGCTGGGTTTGAAACTTTCAGTTAGCAGCCAAGTACCTAACCACTCTACCAAGATGTTGATAATGGGAAATACAGTGTACAGGGGGCTGGAGGGGTATATGGGAACTCCCTGTATTTTCTGCACAATTTTTCTGTATACTTAACCAATTTTATAAACAATATGCACTGTAAATTCTCTTTCCACTTCTGTCCTCCAGCAACCCAGGAACCTCCCTACAGGCACCCAATGTTAGTGGTTTCTGGTGCCAACTTTCAGAGCCATTTTTATGCACATACACAAATAAATACGTGTCCTTTTTCACCCTTTCTTATACAAATCATTGCATATTATTACTACTGCTTGGCATCTTAATTTCTTTACTTAATATGTATCTTAGAGATTTTTTTGTATCATTTCAAAAAGAGCTCCCTCTTTCTTTTTATGTGTACATAGTATTCCATTGCATAGATGTACAGTAATTTATTTAAACACTTCCCTCCTTTGGACTTTCAAACTTTCTCCCATCTTTTACTTAAAAAAAAAAAAAAAAAAAAATGCTACAGTAGATTGTAGTCAATGTCACGAGACAGTGTATGTGAACTGCTGTATGGAAAGTGAATTTGCTCTGTAAACTTTCACCCAAATCACAATTAAAAAAAAAAAAAAAAAAGCAAACAAATCCTATTTGCTAATGATATGATCCTACACTTAGAAAACCCAAGAGATTCAACAAGAAAACTACTGGAACTAATTGAGAAATTTAGCATAGTGGCGGGATACAAGATCAACATA
>NW_006922042.1:2183863-2193397 GCF_000298275.1 Orycteropus afer afer
AAAAAAAAAAAAAAAAAAATGCTACAGTAAGTAACCTTCTCATATACAACTCCAGAGCTCTGGTAGCCTAGTGCCTAAGGCACTTGACTACTAATCAGAAAGCTGGTGGTTCAAACCCACCAGCCACTCACTACTCAGAAGGAAGGTTGGGCGATCTACTTCCATAGTGATACTGCCTTGGAAACACAAGGAGGGGTCGCTATGAGTTAGGTCTGACTTGACAGCAAACAACAACAACATACAACTCCAGGAGTGTGTGACTACACAAGCATGACTTTCTAGAGTGTAATTGCTGCGCCAAAGGGTGTGTTTGCATTGATATTGCCGATTGTCCTTCTCTAGAGGTTGGACCAGTCTGAGCTCCCACCAGCAAGGCAGAATGCTCTCCTCCTCATGTCTCCAACCATCATGGGTATGTTACGAAACTTTTGGATCTTTGCCAATCTCAGGGGCAAAAAATGCTGTGTGCTTTGGATTTGCGTTTTTATTGAATCACTTGTATTTAATTTCCTGTAAACCCATTTTCTATTGGGTTGTTCTTTCTTCTTATTTTATAGGATCTCTGTGTATCAAGAAGATCTGCCCTTTGTAATATAAAATACAAATATTTCTCCCCATTGTCTTGATTTTTTTAAAAATGTTCTTATAGTGGTTTTGCTATGCAGAAATATTTCATTTTTGTTGATTTGAATTGACTGCTTGTATGACTTCTGGAATTTGTGTTATAGCTTAAAAAAAAGTTTCCCCACTTCAATTGATCAAATAAATTGACTGTGGTTTCCCCCTACACACCACACCCCCAAATCTTTATGGAGACAGTAGCAGTGGCAGTGATGTGGTGGTGGTGGTGGGACGTCTTATATACATCAGGTGTTTATCCTGGTACAAGGGCTGAGGTTTGAATCCAGCTTTATTTTTCCCTAATGCCGAACAGTTGTCCCAACACAATGTAGTTTTCCCCACTGGTTTGAAATACTATCTTTATCAGATACTAAATATTTAGGTTTATTTTTAGATTTCCTATTCACTGGGCTGTGAGTTCCAGAATTACACTGACTCATTAATATACTTTAATAGTGCATCCCCATCACTCATATATATGTATTTTTTTTTCAGGCATTGTCTGGCTAGAAACAAACTAGCAAGACCCTGTTCACTTTTTCCTTATGTATTTAGAATCAATTACATGTTTTCAAAGAAGACTCTTGCTGTTTTTATTGGAATCATTGCAGTTATAAATTTAGGGAGAAATGACATTGTTTGGATGCTGAGGTTTTCCATCATGGGAATGGTGCATCCAAGAACCTTTACTTAAGTTTAGGTCACCTTTTTGTTTTTGTGTCAACAGAAGCATTGTAAATTCTAAGTTTTGTCTTTTGTTTCCATTGTAAATGTGGTCTTTCCTTCCATTATTCTATTTATTTGTAGTTTATTAGAAAACTATTGATTTCTGTATGTTAATGGAGTCCACATACCTTCCAAAAACCAAAACCAAACTCGCTGCCATCGAATCTAATCCAACTCATAGTGACCCCTCCTTGGGTTTCTGAGGTGTTATCTGTATGGAAGTAGATTGCCCAGTTTTCCTTCCGAGGAGTGTCTGGTGGGTTTGAACTGCGAGCCTTCTGGTTAGCAGTCAAATGCCTTAGGCACTATGCCACCAGAGCTCCCCCACATACCTTACTGAGTACTTTTTACTATTTATTCTATTTTTTCTGTATCTTGAGCTTTTCAGGAATAAAATCCTATTATCTGCAAATAGGATAATTATGCCCTCTGCTTTCCAATGTTTATATTACAGTAATTTTTTTCCCCCTCTCATCCAGCTGCAATGGTAAATAATGGTAGTGTTAGATAACATCTTGTATGGTTCATTACTCTGATTGCTTCCAATGTTTTCCATTAAACTTATCAGAGCTTATAATTCCACATAGTTCTTATTTTAATAATCTTAAAAATGTTTTGTCTGTTGATTCACTAATTCTTCTTCTTATAAAATGTTCCAAGGAAAAAACCTTAAATGTGGAAAACGTTTGGTGCATGCTACTATTTATTACAATAATGATAAAGATTTAATTGCAAAGGATCTCAATGATTAACAAGAGACTAGTTAAGGAGAGCAAAGGAGTTCTGGTGGTATAGTGCAGAAGGCACTTGACTCCTAACTGGTAGATCAGTAGTTCAAACCCACCAGCTGTTACATGGAAGGAAGATAGAGCAATCTACTTCTGTAAAGATTTACAGCCTTGGAAAACCAATGAGGGTTGTTATGAGTTGGAAATGAATCTATGAGAGTGAGTTTGGTTTTTCTTTTAGTTAAGGAGATCAGGGTTCAATGGAATATAACAAAGAACAACATGGAAATGCTAATGTATATTATTTTTTTAAAAGTGACATAAAAATTACAGATCTGGTATGATTACAACTACTTGAAAATATCCACAAATTGATAGATAGAAAAAGAAGGTTTACTAGGATTTTAACAGGGATTGTCACTAGGTAACAGGAAGGCAAGTGCTTATTTTTTTCTAATTACTTTTCTCTATTTTCTTCCAAATTTTACATGATGAGCTGATGTCAAAAATAAACAAAACTCAAAACACTATTAAAAAATAGCTGTGCAAGTTTAATAGAAAATCTATAATTGGACAATACATCATTTACCTGATTTACCATGTAATTATGACTGAGTATATGAATGCATAGTGGCTAAGGCACTTGACTGCTAACCAGAAGGCTGGCGGTTCAAACCCACCAGCCACTCCTCGGAAGGCAGGTTGGGCAATCCTACTTCCGTAGTGATACTGCCTCGGAAACCCAAGGAGGGGTCACTATGAGTCGGATCCAACTCGACAGTGGTGAGTTTTGAGTTAAAGGAACTCTGGTGGTGCAGTGCTAAAGGCTGCTAACCAAAAGGTGACTTGATGGCAGTGAGTTTGTTTTTTACATGAGTGCTCTTATTAATGAAGATTTTCAAAATGCTCATGAACAATTTTATTACAAGCAGCAAACAAAATTTCTAACTGGTTTACATTTACATTAAAAACAGTATGTGTTTAAATATTATTAAAGTTTAAATAAAATTTATGCTAAGCAATTACAAACAATCCAAGATCAGTGAGTCATGATTACAAGAATCCTGAAGTTTTGAAAATAAGCTTTGTTCATTAGTTTTGAAAATAAGATATATGTATTAATTTTGATTCTTTTCTGAAAGACTAAGTTTCAAATTAAAGTTAATGAATAATTAAGCCACCCTTTCTGGTTTCAGTGAGTCTGTCACCCAGGAACAATTATATGGAACAAAACAAGCTACATGTAAACATTAGTTACAGTTTAAAGCATAGATAAAAGATTATTACAATGCATAGATTTCTAACATTTTAACAAGATGACCTTTAGTGTTGTGGGTAAGAGAACTCTTTTTGTTTTCATAATGCAAAACTTTAACTTTTCTCATGGATATTATGCTATATGTGAAGAGACTTTTATTTTATATATAAATTTGTGGTCAAATTCAACTTCTAAAAGTGGAGTTGGAATTAAGCCACTTGGGGTATAGCTCAACATCAGTTTGCACTTGAACCACTTAAAGGAGCATGATAGTGACAGGATAATATCCATATGCCTACAAGGAAACAAGTTAATGTTAGTATTATTCAAATTTACGCACCAAACTTCAAAGCCAAAGATGAGGAAATTGAAGATTTTTACCAACTTCTATAGTCTAAAATTGACCAAATGTACAATCAAGATGTATTGATTATTACTGGTGATTGGAATGCAAAAGTTGGAAACAAAGAAGAATTGCCGGTAGTTGGAAAATATGGCCTTGGTGGTAGAAATTATGCTGGAGATCGCATGATAGAATTTTGCAAGACCAATGACTTATTCATTGCAAATACCTTTTTTCAATAACATAAATGGTGTCTATACACGTGGAACTCGCCAGATGGAATGCACAGGAATCAAATTGACTACATCTGTGGAAAGCAATGGAGAAGTTCAGTATCTTCAACCAAAAGAAAGCCAGGAGCTGACTGTGGAACAGATCATCAACTGCTCATATGCAAGTTCAAGCTGAAGCTGAAGACAATTAAAACAAGTCCACAACAGCCAAAATATGACCATGATTATATCCTACCTGAATTCAGAGACCATTTAAAGAACAGATTTGATGCACTGAACACCAGTGACTGACAACCAGATAAAGTATGGGATGACATCAAGAACATCATACATGAAGAAGGCAAAAGGTCAACTCAACTCAGTATGACACACCCACACACTCAATGGTAATACATCCCTTAGAGCAATAGAACATGGGACACCAGAGGACCAATATTCAAACTAAGGAAATGCGGGACAAACAGAAGTGCATGAATGTGAGGGGCACAAGGAGAAGGTTATAGGGTAGGGAGAGGAAGAGTCTAGGTTAGGGTTGGACATGGCAAATGGGGAATGAAACCAAATATACACATTATGTTGAATGTAAAACAACCTCTTATAATAAAAATTAAAAGAAAAAAAAAAAAAAGAAGCAAGCAAAAGGTCATTAAAAAGGCAGGAAAGGAAGAAAAGACCAAAATGGATGTCAGAAAAGACTCTGAAACTTGCTCTTGAATGGAGAGTAGCTAAAGCAAATGGAAGAAATGACAAAATAAAAGGATAAAACCAAAGATTTCAAAGAGCAGCTTGAGAAAAGAAAGTCAATTATTATAATGAAATGTGCAAAGACCTGGAATTAGAAGACCAAAAGGGAAGAATATTCTCAGCATTTCTCAACCTGAAAGAACTGAAGAAAAAATTCAAGACTTGAGTTGCAATACTGAAAGATTCTATGGGCAAAATATCGAAAGATGCAGGAAACATCAAAAGAAGATGGAAGGAATACACAGTCACTATACCAAAAAGAATTGGTCAATGTTCATCTATTTCAGGAGGTGGCATATGATCAAGAACCAAGGTATTGAAGGAAGAAAGAATTAGCGAAAAACAGGGCTCAGGAATTGACAGAATACCCACTAAGATGTTTCAGCTGCGCTGGAGGCACTTACTCATTTATGCCAAGATATTTGGAAGACCTTCCTGGCCATCTGACTGAAAGAGATCTTTATTTGTGCCGATTCCAAAAAAACAGTGATCCAACAAAATGTGGAAATTATCAAATAATATCATTAATATCTTATGCAAGTAAAATCTTGCTGAAGATAATTCAAAAACAGTTGCAGCAGTATATTGACAAGGAACTTCCAGAAATGCAAGCTGGATTCAGAAGAGGATGTAGAATGAGGGATTTCACTGCTGATGTCAGATGGATCTTGGCTGAAAGGAAAGAATACCAGAAAGATGTTGACTCAGGTTTTACTGACTATGCAAAGCCATCAGACTGTGTGGATCATAACAAATTACAGGTAACACTACAAAGAATGGGAATTCCAGAACACTTAATTGTGCTCATGAGGAACCTGTACTTAGACCAAGAGGCAGTTGTTTGAACAGAATAAGGGGATACTGCATGGTTTAAAATCAGGAGAGGGGGTGTCAGGATTCTATCTTTTCACCATACTTATTCAATCTCTATGCTAAGCAAATAACCTGAGAAGCTGTACTATCTGAAGAAGAATGTGGCATCAGGATTGGAGGAATATGGCATGAGATATGCAGATGACACAACCTTGCTTGCTGAAAGTGAAGATGACTTGAAGCTCTTACTGATGAAGATCAAAGACTACAGTCTTCAGTATGGATTACACCTCAACATAAACAAAAATCCTCACAACTGACCAAAAGCAACATCACAATAAATGGTGGCGACACTAGAGTTGTCAGGGATTTCAGTTTATTCGGATACACAATCAACAAGCAGCAGTCAAGAAATCAGACATGTATTGCACTGGGCAAATTTGCTGCAAAAGACCTCTTTAAAGTGTTAAGTAGCAAAGATATCACTTTGAAGACTAAGGTGAGCCTAACCCTAGCCATGGTATTTTCAATCACCTTATATAGATGTGAAAGACAGACTATGAATAAGGAAAACTAAAGAAAAGTTGATGCCTTTGAATTGTGATGTTGGTGAAGAATACTGAAAACACCATCGACTGCCAAAAGAACAAACAAATATGTCCTGACAAAGTGCAGCTGGAATGCTCTTTGGAAGTGAGAATGGCCAGACTTTGTCTCACCTAAGTTGATCATGTTGTTACAAGGTATCATTCCCTAGAGAAGGATATCATGTTTGGTAAAATAGAGGGTAAGCAAAAAAGGGTAATACCCTCAGAAAGACAGACTGGCACAGTTGCTGCAATGACGGGCTCAAGTATAGCAAGGATTCTGAGGATGGCCCATGACCAGGCAGTATTTCTGTTGTGTATAGGGTTGCTATGAACTGGTGCTAACTTGACAGCACCTAACAACATAACAACAGCCACATTAGTTACACACCAACCACTAATGTCAAAGATGAAGAAATTGAAGGGTTTTACCAACTTCTGCAGTCTGAAATTGATCAAACATCCAATCAAGATACATTGATAATTATTGGTGACTGGAATGTAACAACTGGACACAAAGAAGGATCAGTAGTTGAAGATATAACATGACCTTGGTGATAGAAATGACGTGGGTAATCACATGATAGAATTTTGTTAAGACCAATGACTTAATCACTGCAAATACTTTTTTAACAACATAAATGGCAACTGTACACGTGGACCTCTAGACGGAATACACTGAAATCAAATCAACTACATCTGTGGAAAAAGACAATGGAGAAACTTAACATTCAGTCAAAGAGCAAAGTCAAGCCTGGCTGTGGAAAAGACCATCAATTACTCATATTCAAGTTCAAGGTAAAGCTGAAGAAAATTAAAACAAGTCCACGAGAACCAAAGTATGCTTAAAAGCATATCACACCTTAATCTAGAGACCATCTGAAAAACAGATTTGATGCAATGAACACTAACGACCCAAGACCAGACAAGTTGTGAAATGACATCAAGGACATCATACATGAAGAAAGTAAAAGGTCATTAAAAAGAAAGAAAGAAAAGACCAAAATTGATGTCAGAAGAGACTCTGAACCCTGCCCTGGAACATAGAGTTGTTGTTGTTGTTGTTGTTCTGTGCAGTCGAGTCAGACCCTACTCATAGTGACCCCTCCTTGGGCTTCCAAGGCAGTATCACTGCAGAAGTAGATTGCCCAACCTTCCTTCCGAGGACTGGCTAGTGGGTTTGAATCGCCTGCCTACTGGTTAGCAGTCAAGTGCCTTAGGCACTATACTACCAGAGCCCCTGGAACATAAAGTAGCAAAAGTGAATGGAAGAAATGATAAAGTAAAAGAACTAAATGGAAGATTTCAAAGGGCAGCTGGAAAAGACAAAGGAAAGTATTATAATGAAATGTGCAAAGACCTAGAGTTAGAAAATCAAAGGGGAAAAACACACCCAGCATTTCTCACACTGAAAGAACGGAAGAAAAACTTCAAGCCTCAAGTTGCAATACTGACAAATTCTATGGGCAAAATATTGAACAGTGCAGGAAGCATCAAAAGATGGAAGGACTACCCAGTCATTGTACCAAAAAGAATTAGTCAATGTTCAACCATTTCAGAAGATACCATATGATCAAGAACCACTGATATTGAAGGAAGTCCTTTAGCTGCACTGAAAGCATTAGGAAAAAACAAGGCTCCAGGAATTGACAGAATACCAATTGAGGTGTTTCAAGAAATGGATATAACAATGAAGTGTTCAATCATCTATGCTAAGAAATTTGGAAGATAGCTATCTGGCCAACCAACTAGAAGAGATCCCTATCTGCACCCATTCCAAAGAAAAGTGATCCAACAAAGGCTGAAATTATTAAGCAATATCATTAATATCACATTCAAGTCAAATTTTTCTGAAGACAATTCAAAAACAGTTACAGTGGTATATCAACAGGAAAGTGCCAGAAATTCAGGACAGATTTGTGGAACAAGGGAAATCATTGCTGATGTCAAATGGTTCTTCACTGAAAGCAGAGATACCAGAAAGATGTTGAATATGCTATGCCATTCAATTGCATGGATCACAACAAATTATGGATAACACTGCAAATAATATGAGTTCCAGAATATTTAATTGTGCTCAGGTGGAACCTGTACATCGACCAAGAGGCAGCTGTTCGAACAAAACAAGGGGATACTTCGTGGTTTAAAATCAGGAAAGGTGTGCATCAAGGTTGTATCCTTTCACCATCCCCATCAATCTGTATGTTGTGCAACTTATCTGAGAGGCTGGAAGATATGAAGAACACATCAGGATTGGAGGAAGACTCATCAACAACCTGTGCTATGCAGATGACACAACCTTGCCTGCTGCGGTGTAGTTAATTACTTAGTGTGGCTTTTCTACCCATAAGTCTTTGTAAACTCCAGGGTGGGATTTACTATGAGCAACTGAGGAGCTCCTGATTGCTGAAGCTATCCACCTGGGTTATTTCTGTTGGGCGTGGCACAATACAATGTTCTGGGAGGTTCCCACTCTCTCTCACGTCCATTTGGACATGTTATCAAGATGGACCATTCCTTAGAGAAGTATATCATGCTTAGAAAAGTGGAGGGTCAGCAAAAAAGAGGAAGACCCTCAATGAGATGGATCAACACAGTGGCTACAACAGTGGACTCAAACATAGCAACAATTGTGAGGATGGTACAGGACCTGGCAGTGTTTCATTCTGTTGTACATGGGGTCACTGTGAGTCAGAAATGACTGGACACCTAACAACAATAACAACAACCGCCACATTGAAAATAAAAGAAACAGGTGAAATTCACTTTAAAGATATATTTTATTGAACTCAATATAGCCAAAACATTTCAACATATAATCAACATAAAACATTATTAAGAAGATAGTTTACATCTTTCTTTTTTTCCTACTAAATCTTAGAAATACAGTGTGGATGTTACATTTACAGCAGCAAATCTCAATTCAAGCTAGCCACATTCCTGTGCTTAATGTGCAAAAAGAATAAAACTGCAAACTTCTAATTTTGTTACATGAAAATGGTAAACGCAACGCACTGCCGTGGAGTCGGATCCGACTCATAGCTATCCCTCCTTGGGTTTCCAAGGCGGTATCATCATCATAGTAGATTGCCCAACCTTCCTTCCGAGGAGTGGCTAGTGGTCAAATGCCTTAGGCACTACGCCACCAGAACTCCCAGTGAATGTATGGTAGAGCAAACAATAAAACTCAATGCATAAAATATTTACATTAAGATAAAATTCTGTAAGCCATAGAATGAAAATATTTTAGATTAGCAAAAAAATCCTGTGAAGGGTATAAAATTAAAAATGTAAGTTCAAGGTAAAAACTCAAAACCACGTAAAATTTCTGACTCTTAAAAGTGAATGACCAAGGTTCCGGCAAGATGGCGGACTAGGCAGAAAGATTGCACAGACCCTCTTCAACAAAGAAAAGGGAAACCAATTAACACAGACACAGAAGATAATCTTGGACCCCTGAGCCTTGAAGGAAAGGATGCAG
>NW_006922042.1:2200727-2237131 GCF_000298275.1 Orycteropus afer afer
GGGTTTGAACTGCCAGCCTTGTGGTTAGCAGTCAAGTGCCTTAGGCACTATGCTACCAGAGCTCCTCCTAGGTTAGCAAATAAATGCCTTAACCCCTACAGCACCAGAGCTCCTTAAAAGTGCATGACAGTGGGTATCAAATTTTTGTGGATGATTTGAAAGAATGATGTAGAGTTGAAATAATGATGAAAAGTTTTGTTTTTACATGTCAATATTAACAATATGCCAAGCATGATATTCTTTGGAATTATTTAAGATGAATAATATTTAGGTGTTACCATAAAAAGCTTAAGAGTAGCTTTTCAAAGTTATTGTAAACTTGGGTTAGAGTCAACACTGCAGACTGAATGTTGCAAAGGGGCTGGGATTACTGCTAAGCAGGCATCCCGCAAGGTTGGCTACCAGCCTGGTCTTCACTCTAACCCCGCCGTAAACCGGTTCTTACCGGTGCCCCGGCGATATGCCTGGGTCTGCGTTCTTCCTCAGTCATCGCCCCCCCTGGGGAACTTGGCTGGGGGCCCTCCGCGCTATAGCTGAAGAGGGGGCAGAAACTCCCACAGCGCCAGCTACCCACGAAGACTCTCTAAGGTGGTTAGGGGCCCTCAGACCCTGCCTACTCACTTCCTCTGCTTCTCAGATCCTCCACTTTCCAGACTGCGCGGACGGACTTTCCCTCCTGGCACTTAAATCTGTTGTTAGGTTTTTATATATTCTACTGAACCATTTATTTACCTTATTATCTGTCTTCCTCGCGCCCCACCCGTAAATGCAAAGTTCTCAAAGCAGGAGGCTTCATACGTAATTTATAATATTGGTCCTCTAAGCACACCACCAAGCGGGCATTCAATAAATAGAAGTTGAGCTAAAGACCATTCCTCCTTCCTAGTATCATCGGAGCCACTCGTCGGAACGAAGGTTGGGCAATCCTACTTCCGTAGTGATACTGCCTCGGAAAGCCAAGGAGGGGTCGCTATGAGTCGGGGCCGACTCCACGGCAAACAACAACAACAACAACAACAGTATCATCAGCGCTCACCACTGGTCACGCGTCTGAACGAGTTGGGCGCCGGGGGGAATACCATCGAGTCAGTCCTCCAGAGTTCCAGAGAGGAATCGGAAGTGGCTCGGAGCCGACGCGTGTTCTTCCGTCCGGGCCGTCTGTGCTTTTGTCCCGCAGGCGGCCGGGCACCTGCGGCGCCGCCACAGCCAGTACGTGAGTCCGCGGGCTGCCGAGCTCTCGTTCCCGTCCCTTGCCAGCCACGCCCTTCCCTTCTTGGTCGGGTCCTTACTGCCCTTGGGGCCTCGGGCGGGGTCTGGGAGGCGCCCCCCCACACACCCTGCACACAAACCTCAGGAGGTGCGTTCCGCGTTAGGATAGGGAAGGGAAAACCTTGGGTAGCCGGGGTGTGTAGGGTGCACTCCCGGAGTCGATTGGGCTCTCTGAGGTCGCCAACTCCGGCAGGCCGAGCGGACTGTGGTCGGGTTGGGACTACTCGATCGGTAGAAGGATAGGGGCCCCGCTCTAGTAGTCACGGTCCTGAGGGAACCCCTGAAAACTGTTGTTGTTATTTGCGGTCGAGTCGGGTGATACCTGATTCAACCCTCTTTTTCTTTGGATGGGGTGTGTTGAGAGATACCTGCCGCAAGTATAGATCGAGGCCTTCCCCAGAGGAGTCTACCTGAGTATGGACGAGTCCCACAGGGTGAGAAGGTAGGGAGAGGAAGGTCGGGGAGACTACAGGACCTAGGGGCAGCCTGCAGGAACCGAGAGTAGTTCTAGAACTTTAGTGCTGCCCCAAGACCTTTGGACCTGGTGACCGCTAGTAGTGTTTTCTTTGTGAATGGTGAAGCTGTTTGTAAATGTATTTTCTGAATATGCAGTACATTGTATATAGTTTCAATATTAAAAACACAAGTATCCGTGAAAAGGCTTCCCCCTTCGTTCAGCATCTTCCTAAACCCCATCCCTTGAGGTAGCCACTTTTGTTTTAGTCATTGTATCTATCTATGAGTTCTGTATGGAAATACCAGTAAACATGAATGTAGTTAGTTCCCCTTTTGTCCTGTTTTACTTAATATACCTTTGATATCTTTATGTATCAGAATATAGAAAGCTTGCTTTTATTACTATTTTTTATTGCGCTGTGGTATTGGATTGGCCTTATTTAAATGTTCCAGATGTTCCATAATTTGCTGTATTAGCAGACATTGAGGTGTTTTTCCAATTTTTTTGTAACTTCAAACAGGCACTTAGTGCATTTTTACTAGGTGCAGTGCCTAAGGCATTTGACTGATAACCAGAAGATTCGCTGTTCAAATCCACTAGCTGCTCTGTGGAAGGAAAATGAGGCAGTCTACTTCCTTGAAGATTTACCATCTTGGAAACCTGAGGGGTGTCACTATGAGTTGGAATCTACTCGATGGCAGTGGGTTTGTTTGTTTAGTTAAGCCAAGGCTTTTAAAGAAAGGACTAAATCATAAAATAATTTTTGTTTTATATTAATTCAATCAGTTTTGACAGATTGTTAAATATGCCAAATCAGTATTACAGTAACTCATGGAGAGTGTTTAAACAAATAAAATTAAGTAGCTTTTCTCTCCTGAGATTTGTGTTTGTAATGCTTAGTCTTACACTAGCCTTATTGACTAATTTTATCAATGACTCTCTTCAAACTAGTCCCCACCCCTTTAGCATCAGAAAATTTCTCAGCCTCCGTTTTAGAAACTCTTCTTTGCTTACTTTATGCCACAGGATAACTAGAAATCACCACTACCAGGTATGGAGATTTTTAACTTTAAGGAAAAATCACCTTTTGTTCCTATTTATCCTTTAAGCAATAGAACTAATTCAGGTGTGTCACTTACAATTCAGATATTCATAAATTAATTACAATAATTAAAGCACTAACTATATTCTTTTTTCCTTTCTACATAACACTCCTGAGAATTACTTCACCTTAGTCCCATCTTTCATTTGTTCTATTCTCTCCCTTCCTAGGTACTCTTTCTTATGAGTTGGTGATCATTTTGTTGTCACTTTCCCACTTATTTTCTCCTTTTCTTTCTCTGTTCATCTCCAAGTCAGATATAACATCCAGGAACTCAAGGTGCAGGCACTTGAGATGGTAGGTTGATATGTGGAATACAGTTGATACTCTGGAAATCCAAACTACCTGCTGGACCTCTTGCCCCAGTTTTGGTAGTTGCTGTCAAGTTGGCTCAATTCATGATGACCTTATGTATGTATGCCACCAGAACTCTCTATATATAACATTAGTATGTTGTTAATAGAAAGAATTTCCAGCCAGAGTGCATCACAGTTCCTCTGTTATAAGTTACTGAGCCCTGACTGTACAGAGCAGGTACAGTAAGAATTAGGGACAGGTTCCTACTATATGTACCTTTCTAGGTATAGTACAACATGAACAAAAAGCATAGAGGTGCCCAGAGGTTCTAGATCATGTAATTTGGAAGGAAAGGATGGCATTCTATGATTGACACCCATCCAGCATTTAGAACATTAAGAAACTGAAATCTCAAACAATAGGTTAGTAAGGAATGTCTACCTTGAGCGTTGTGCTCTTTTAAGATATATATATGTGGAATCAAATTGACAAACGCAATGCAAAGTTTAGATAGGAAACTTAGGAGGCTGTGAGTTATGAGGCAGGAACAACTCAGAAAAGGAGAGAGAATGGTTGCACAATTTGAAGAATGTAATCAATGCCACTGAAATTATACATGTAGAAATTGTTGATGTATGCTATTGGTATATGCTCGTCTGTGTATATTCTCAACAACAAAAATAAAATATATGTTAAAAAGAAAGAAATTGAAACTTTTCTAGCTATCCCTATAGAGGAATTTTGCTTTTGGAGCAATTCTTTTCTTGTGTCGTAAGGGAGAGGCATATATATGACCTAGCCACCATGTTTGCTCTTCTTGATTGGATTATAGCAACTTTCTATAGGACTTTTTTTTCCCCTTCAATCTGTTCTCCCACTGCAACCAATATGAGTGATTTATTTTTCCTTTTACTTTTTTATTATGAAAATGTTAAATATACAGGAAAGGATACTAGTGCAATGAAATCTCTTACACCCATCACCCAGATTCAACAGTTAATCAGAATTATGCCATATTGGCTTTACCTTTCTAACACAGCTTCTAATTTAGCCAGAAGGCCATTAACACACACACCATCCTGAACCAACTCTTAACACCTTGATATTATCAAAAAGAAGTTGACAGACTACTTGGCCTGAGGTCTGTTTTTATATGGCCAGCAAGCTTTGAATGTTTTTTCTGAAAACATCGCCAACCCTCTTTAAAAGGACAAAGAAAAATAAGGGACAGAGTCTTGTGTGGCCCACATATCCTGAAATATTTGCTGTCTGGTCTTTTACAGAAAATGTTTGCTAATCTCTACATATTGATGAGGTTGCCCATAGGGTATGCAGAGTCAGAAGAGAAAAAATTCAAGATGGAACAGAGAACACCAGGAACATCCAAGGTGCTGCTGGCTGGGGAGTAAATATCTGGCCCTAGAACCTAGTTCAGTGACTTGGGCTAAGCAGCTAATGCAGTGTGGACTGAGTAGATGAGACATGAGGGAAATAGCACTGAAGACCACTGTTTCAAAACATGTAACTGTGAATGAGAGGTAGGATGTCAAAAGCAATAAATATCTGGGAGGAAAGGTATAGTTGAGGGAATTTTAAATTTACCTTTGATATTTTAAAATATTTTATTTAGAAATAATTTCAAATATACAAGAAAAGTTTCAGGAAATAAAAATAGAGAAAAGAACTTTATTCAGATTCACCTACAAACCAGAAAAAAAAATCCTAGTTGCTGGTGAGTCAATTCCAATTCACTATAGGATACAGAGCAGACCTGCCCTTTAGGGTTTCCAAAGCTATAATCTTTATGGAAGCAGACTGCCACATCTTTCTCCCACAGAGCAGCTGGTGGGTTCCAACCACCCACGTTGTGGTTGTCAGCTGAGCACTTTAACCACTGCAGCACCAGGACTCTTTAGATTGGTTAACATTTTACTTCATCCGTGCTCACTTTCTCTCTCTTGGTTATCTTGTGCTGGTATAAGAGAAATACCACAAGTAGGTAGCTTCAATAAACAGGGATTTATTCTCCTATAGTTTAGGGAGGCTAGAAGTCTGAGTTCAAGTGCCAATTCTAGGGGTTGGGTGAAAGCCTCTCAACCTGGGTCTTCAGTTCTGCCTCTAGCTTCTGTCCCACTGAAGCCAGAGCCTTCTCTTAGACAGCTGCTGGCTGCTGAGGCTGACAAACCCAAGGCTGACAAGTAAAATGGCACAGTCACAAAATGATCAAGTTCAAGTCGAGAAACAGTCTTAAGATCAGCAGACAACATGGCAGGCCACTGAGTTGAAGACTAGGCCAAATGCAGGATCCAGATGTGCCAGAAAGCTGGAGACCTTCCTGAAAGCTGCTTATATACTGGAAGCAGACCACATCCCTATGGTAGCTACTCTGCTCCTCACAGTAGGTTCTGCCGTGGAGTTGATTACCAGTCTCATCATGGGGAATACTACATCCAGCTGCCCAGCCACTCATAATCAGGCCCAGCCAAGTTGACACACAACCTTAGCTACCATACTCTCTCTTAACTCATTTTTCCCGTAAACCATTTGAGGGATGCTTATAGACATAAAGGAGCTCAGATGGCACAATGGTTAAGTTACTCGGCTGCTAACCAGGGTGTTGGCCGTAGAAAGATGAGGCAGTCTGCTTCCATGAAGATTTACAGCCTTACAAACCATACCAGGCAGTTCTACTCTGTCCTGTAGGGTCGCTATGAGTAGGAATTGACCCGATAGCAGAGAGTTTGGTTTTTTGCTCACATACATAATGTCTTTGTTATCCCTAGATATATATGGCAACATTTTCTAAGTATGGCAGTATTCTCTTACATGAGTACAGTGTCATCTTGAATGAATTAAAGGTTGATAATATTTTTATCTAATTTACCATTCATATTGCAATTTTGTCATTTGATAGATGGCCATTTTTCCCTCCAGTACATATCCTATGGAGATTAAATAATGAATTTAGTAGTCAAGTCTTAATGTTCTTTATTCTGGAACATTTCCATAATGTTTCTTTGTTTTTTATGAAAATGATATTTTTGAAAAGAGTTTACTTTTTACCACCACCACCCCTTTTTAGTAAAATGTTTTTCATTTTGGATTTGTTCGTATTTCTTTTAATTCAGGTTATCCATTCTCACAGGTGATGTGTCTTTCTCAAGTGTCAGGTCTGGAAGCACATGATGACCATCTGCCCTCATTGGTGATGTTAATTCAGAAGTAGAACACCTGACTTATTAAGATATTGTCTAATTTCTTCACTGTATATTTTTTTCCTTAGGTTTAGCATCCACTGATGATTCTTCCTTCATATAGTCTTTACTCTGATAGTTGCAAGATGCTGATTTTCTACCTCTACCACGCCCTCCCCCATTATCAGCTCACCCTTTCACTGCTGTAAGCAAGAGGCCTTCATTTTTCTGTTTGTTTGTGTAGTATCTGTATGAACTCAAAATTTTATTTTTTGAATGGTTTATAATTCATAACTGCACTTACTTACTATGGTGCCAAAGTTGGGGGTTCAAACTGACTCTTGGGTTCCTGGGATAGGCCTCCATCTTATTTTGAGCTTCTCTTTACTTACTGACATAAGATATTCCAGTTCATTCTGTATATACCCTGTCCCAACCCTGGAAATAGCTATTTCTTTGAGGACCCTTGTACCTTTTAGCAAGGGATGATAGTACAGATGGACCAAGAACAGGAGTCTAGATGTGCTCATTGACACTGAGGTAGTTTTTGTTTCTTGGCTTTTCAGCAGAAAGGGCTTAGGGATATATGCATGTAGATTTGTACATATATACAACAAAATCCAAACCCATTGCTGTCAAGTCAATTCCGACTCATAGCGACCCTATAGGACAGAGTAGAACTGCCCCATAGAGTTTCTGAACATAATCTTTATAGACGTAGACTCAGATCTCTCTCACACAGAAGCTGGTGGGTTCAAACTACCAACCTTTCAGTTAGAAGCCAAGCATTACGCCAACAGGACTCCTTTTATACATACATACAAAGACATACATACACATTATCATGCTTTCATAGGTAGCAAAAGTTACTGTGTTCTAGTTTATCTTTACTGTATAGAGAAGCACATACATGAATGTTTCCTTATTTTCCTTTCATACACTAAATGTAATGTTTGTGCTGTTTTTCATTTTTGCTTTTTTGACTTTACATTATATCCTGGAAATAGCTTGGTAACAATTCAGAGATATTCCTCATTCTCATTTGGTACTCCGTTGTGTAAAAGTGCCATAGTTTATTCAACTAGACTTAAATGCTTGGGCATATAGATAGTCTTTAAAAGATTTTGTAGTTAGAAACAATGCTACAGTGAATAACTTTGTACATATATACTTTTGTGTTGCTGGATATGTATCTTCAGTAAAAATTCCTAAAAGTGGGATTTCTGCATCAAAGGTTAAACGCATGCCTAGTTTTGTTAGATATTGGCAAATTCCCCAGGGGTTGTACTAAGTTGTTTTCCCAACAGTGTATGAGTGATCCTATTTTCCTGTAGCATCACCAGCAGAATGTAATCTTAAACTTTTGAATATTTGCCAATCTGACAGGAGAAAGGGTATCTTAGTATAGTTTTGATTTGTATTTCTCTTAGGAGTGAAGTTGAATGTCTTAATGTTTATGTACTATTTCAGTACTTTTTTATGAATTATCTGTTCATATTCTTTGTCCCTTTGTTTTTCAATTTTTCTTTCTTTATTATGGATATTATCCCTTTATATATGAAGTATGTTACAAATATTTTCTTTCACTTTATCATTTGTCTCTTAACTTTGCTTATGGCGTTTCCTTTTTGCCATGCAAGTTTCTTTTCATATAGTTAAATTAATCAATTTTGTTTTGTTCCATCTGTTTCATAGGTAGGAGCTCAGATGGTGTAGTGGTTAAAGCATTTGGCTGCTAACCAAAAGGTCAGTGATTCAAACTCACCAGCTTCTCTATGGAAGAAAGACAGTCTCCTTCCCTGAAGGCTTAACAGTCTTTGAAACCCAATGGTGGTGTGATAGTTAAGGTGGTTATTGTTGTCAGCTTGACTAGGCCTGGTTGAGTGGCTGGGCAGCTGGATGTAGTTGTTCCTCATAGTGAGATTGGCAATCAATACCATGGTGGAATTTAGTGGAGCAGCTGATAGCAGCTGAATAGCTACTTTAGGAATGTGGGCTGCTTCCAGTATATAAGAAGCAACTTTGAGGAAGATCTCTAGTTCTTTGGCACACTTGAACCCTGCATGTAGCCAAGTTGTTCAACAGCCTGCCATGCCCTGCCAATCTTGGGACTTTTTCTGGACTTGAATTAGTGGCCTGCCATGTTGTTTGGTGATATCGGGACTATGCCTTTTCATTTGTCAACCTTGGGTTTGTCAGCCTCAGCAGCCAACTGCTGCATGAGTGAAGAAAAGCCTCTAGCTGCTAGCTTCAGTGAGCTGGGAGCAAGAGGCAGAGCAGAAGCCCAGGGTTGAGGGGCTTTCACCCAACTCCTAGAGCCTGGCACTTTGAATTTGGACTTCTAGCCTCCAAAAATTTTAAGAATAAACTCCCTATTTGTTAAACCCATCCCATTTGTAATATTTTCTGTTAGAGCACCACAGTTGTTGTTGTTAAGTGCCGTCGAGTCGTTTCCAACTCATAGCGACCCCATGCACAGCAGAACAAAACACTGCCCGATCCCGCGCCAGCCCCACAATCCCTGCTATACTTGAGCCCATCATCGCAGCCACCGTATCAATCCATCTCCTTGAAGGCCTCCCCCTCTTTCGTCGACCCTCCACCCTACCAAGCATGACATCCTTCTCCAGGGAATGGTCCCTTCTGACAACATGACCAAAATAGGTGAGACGAAGTCTGGCCATTCTTGTTTCCAAGGAGCATTCTGGCTGCACTTCCTCCAGGACAGATCTGTTAGTTCTTTTAGCAGTCCACGGTACTTTCAGCATTCTTCGCCAGCACCACAACTCAAAAGCATCAACTCTCTTCGGTCTTCCTTATTCATTGTCCAGCTCTCACATGCATACGAGGTGATTGGAAATATCATGGCTTGTGCCAGGTGCACCTTAGTCCTCAAGGAGATATCCTTGCTCCTCAGCACTTGAAACAGTTCCTTCGCAGTTGACTTTTCCAATGCTACACGTCGTCTAATGTCCTGACTGCTGCTTCTGTTGGCATCAGTTGTAGAACCAAGCAACGTGAATTCCTTGACAACCTCAATCTTCTCTCCATTTATTGTGATGCTGCTCATTGGTCCAGTTGTGAGGATTTTTGTTTTCTTTATGTTGAGATGTAATCCATACTGCAGACTGTATTCTTCAGCCTTCATCAGTAGGTGCCTTAAGTTATCCTCACTTTCAGCAAGCAAAGTTGTATCGTCTGCATATCTCAGGTTGTTAATGATTCTTCCTCCAATCCTGATACCACAGAGGTAACCAACATAGGTGGTCACTATGAGTTGGAATCGTTTTTTTTTTTTTTTTTTTTGTTCCTTTCTTTTGAGTGTCACAGTTAGAAAGCTTTTCCCTGTACCCAGGTTGTATAGGCATTCATCCCTGTTTTCTTCTAGTTTCATTAGCTTCAGTTTTTTTTTTTTTTTTATATAGATCTCTGCTACATTTAGCTCATTCTTAGGAATGGTGTAAGGAATGATTCAAATTTGTCTTTTACCAAATGGTATTGTACTTGTTTCAAACTATGAAAAAGACCATCTTTGCCCCAGTAATTTGGGATACCAGCTTTGTCATATACTTGATTTCTGTATGTAGTTGGGTCTGTTTCTAGACTTCCTATTCTATTCCATTAGTCTATCTATTCATACACCAGTACTGTTATTTTAATTATAGGGACTTGCTTTGTAGTGTAATTCAGTGTCTTGTATGGCTAGTCTCACTTCATAGATTTCCCTTTTTTGTTTGTTTTTTTCCCCTAGCAATGCAGGGGAATGGGGCAGGGACACGTGTGTTTAGGGGATTTGGTATTATGGCTATAGGAACTTGACATCTTTCTGTCCTGAAGACTGAGAGTCAGTAGAGGTGGAGGGGCCAAGGCTAAAGGGGAAATGGATTGAGCAAGGTTCCTAATGTGGTATGGAAGCAGGATTCAGAGGACAGATAAAAGGTTTGGTCCTGTTGATGGTTAGAATTCTACTGCATACCCAGTAGCCCTCACATTTGAACTGCCATGGACTGCTGTGTCCAAAGTAATAATGAAAGGGATGTAGGTAAACTAGTATGTGCCATAATTCATCATTGATCTCTGATGATCTGTGGTTAATGCTCTCAGGTAAACTACATTTTGTTTTAATGTCTGCTGAATGATAGTTTAGTTTATTTTCCTGGTGATAACCTGAGTTCCTGGCCTCCTTGCTTGTTCTGTAAATTTTAACTCAGTTTATCATTTCCATAAGCATAAGGTAGACCATGAGTGTGATTCCTTTTACATGTTATTAAAAAATGTGTATCCTACTTTCCTTTTATGCCTTTCCTTCCTCCTCACATATCCACAAACAGCATTTCTAAATAGGATTGACAGGATTCTTGATTTCTGACAAGAAAATCTGATACCCAGGTTAATACAGGGAGATCTAACTGGACGCTCTGGTAGCATAGTGCCTAAGGCACTTGACTGCTAAGCAGAATGTTTGTGGTTCAAACCCATGAGACACTCCTTGGAAGGAAGGTTGGGCAATCTACTTCTGTAGTGATACCACCTCAGAAACCCAAGGAGGGGTCGCTATGAGTCGGGTCCAACTTGACAGCAAGGAACAACAACAATTTTTAACTGAGTTGAATCATAGATGTCTGAGGAGCTCTAGTGGTACAGTGGCTAAGGTATTTGGCTTCTAACCAAAAGGTCAGCAGTTCAAACTCACCAGCCGCTCCATGGGAGAAAGATTAGGCAGACTGTTTCCGTTAATATTTACAGCCTTAGAAACCCTGTGGGACAGTTCTACTCTGTCCTATACATAGGATTGCTAAGAATCAGAATCAACTCAAAGGCAGTGGTATGGTTTTTTGGAATCATGGATGTCTAGTCATCTAACCTTGGAGGATAACTGGCTTAGAACTGTTTCTTTTATCCTAAGGATCAGTCTGTCCATTAGTGAATGCCAGTGGAGTACCAGTTACATATAGAGTGCCTACAAAGTGTGATCTGTGGACAAGATCTACCTTGGCCCTAAAATCTGCTTTGGGAAGGAGCTTGTCTTCTATTAGTCCTGTGCTTTATGAACAGGTTCCAACCTGGTCCAATATAATTTGTCTTAACAATTACAATACTATAATAAATAATAATAGCATTTATATATCATTCATCAAGTGACAGGCATTTTTCTAAATGCTTTATGTGCTACCTCATTTAATATTCAGAACAACCCTATTGTACTTATTTTACAGATGAGGAAACTGGCACAAAAAGTTTAACTTTCTCAAGCCACATAACTAGATTTTTGAAGTTAGGTAGTTATTACTTCTTTGCTTGATGGTTTGCATTTTTGCTTTTAGTCTTTGATATACCCTGACTATAGTTATCATAGGAGCTCTGGTAGCATAGTGCCTAAGGCACTTGACTGCTAACCAGAAGGCTGGTGGTTCACACCTACCAGCCACTCCTTAGAAGGAAGATTGGGCAATCTACTTCCATAGTGATAATGCCTCAGCAACCCAAGGAGGGGTTGCTATGAGTTGGGCCCGACTTGATGGCACATAACAACAACAACATAGTTATCGTATTCATAAATGGGCCACAGTGTTCTTCTGTATACAGTTCCTCTAATGATAAATGGGGACTGCCCACTTTCAGGGTCATTGTTATTCCTGTAGGTAAAGTTTAGGAGGCCAGACCAACCTTAGTAGTGGCAGCTTTCTTTCTTTCCCATCTCTGATATTGCCATTCTCATGATTTCATAACCATCTCCCACTTACTTGTTTTTGCTCTTTAGTTTTATTTGTTCACTGCTGATTTTGTCATCCTAACTTGTCTTACTTATTATATTTTTTTGTGCTCCTGTTTAGAGATTTCTTATATTCTCTTTTTCCATAACTTGGTGACATTGTTAGGAAATTAATCTGTTCTACAGCTTAGTTCTGTGCATGATTTCAACTCATTTTCAACCTGCCTTCATGCTAAGCTGTTATACAAGAATAGAAGAACTTTTTGCCATTGAAAATTCAGGGCTCTAGCATTTTCACGTTATCTCCACAGGGGTAGAAATTTTGGCATGTCCACTGCTGTATCACCAGTGCAAGTTAATGAGTGGGTTTTGATGTAACTCTCCCATTTCTTCTAAACAAAGTAAACAGTTATCATTTTTGTTTTCTTGATTTAGTGTCACATTTGAAGACGAGGAGCACTGAGCATGAGAAATCAACTGAAAACTATGAAAATTTTGGAAATGCAGAATCTAAGTTGCCACAAATGGAAGATCTTCACAAGGATTATATACAAGAATCTAAAGTTGGTGAAACTTGTGATTGGGATAGCAAGGTAGAGAATCAGTTGGAAAAGACTGAGGGTAAAAGAATGAAGGAAGGGAAAAGTGGCATCAGGGAAAAGATCGGCAAAGCCAAGAACACAGCAAATGTAAAGACAGAACAGGAAAATGAGGCATCTGAGAAAAGTTTACACTTGAGCTCAAAAGATATTACACATAAGACTGTCTGTACAGAACAGATAAACAGTGAACAAGGTCAATGTGTGGAAAACATTAATGGAAACTCTCACCCCAGTCTACAGCAGAAAACCAGCACTGTTAAGAAATCACACAAATGTGATGAATGTGGGAAGTCCTTCAAATATAATTCCCGCCTTGTTCAGCATAAAATTATGCACACTGGCGAAAAACGCTATGAGTGTGATGACTGTGGAGGGACTTTCCGGAGCAGCTCAAGCCTTCGAGTCCACAAACGGATCCATACTGGGGAGAAGCCGTACAAGTGTGAGGAATGTGGGAAAGCCTACATGTCCTACTCCAGCCTTATAAACCACAAAAGCACCCATTCTGGAGAAAAGAACTGTAAGTGTGATGAGTGTGGAAAATCCTTCAATTACAGCTCTGTTTTAGACCAGCATAAAAGGATCCACACTGGGGAGAAGCCCTATGAGTGTGGTGAATGTGGGAAGGCCTTCAGGAACAGCTCTGGGCTCAGAGTCCACAAAAGAATACACACAGGGGAAAAGCCCTATGAATGCGACATCTGTGGGAAAACCTTCAGTAATAGCTCTGGCCTTAGAGTCCACAAAAGGATCCACACAGGTGAGAAACCTTATGAATGTGATGAATGTGGGAAGGCCTTTATTACTTGCAGAACACTTTTAAACCATAAAAGCATCCACTTTGGAGATAAACCCTATAAATGTGATGAATGTGAGAAGTCTTTTAATTACAGTTCTCTCCTTATTCAGCATAAAGTCATCCACACTGGAGAGAAACCTTATGAATGTGATGAGTGTGGAAAGGCCTTCAGGAACAGTTCAGGCCTTATAGTGCATAAAAGGATCCACACAGGAGAGAAACCTTATAAGTGTGATGTCTGTGGCAAAGCATTCAGTTATAGCTCAGGCCTCGCAGTCCATAAAAGCATTCATCCTGGGAAAAAAGCCCATGAATGTAAAGACTGTGGAAAATCCTTCAGTTATAACTCTCTTCTTCTTCAACATAAAACCATTCACACTGGAGAGAGACCTTACGTATGTGATGTGTGTGGGAAAACCTTCAGAAACAATTCAGGCCTCAAAGTACACAGAAGGATCCATACTGGGGAAAAACCTTATAAATGTGATGTGTGTGGGAAAGCCTATATCTCACGCTCTAGCCTTAAAAATCACAAGGGAATACATCTTGGAGAGAAGCCCTATAAATGCAGCTATTGTGAGAAATCCTTCAATTACAGCTCTGCCCTTGAACAACATAAAAGGATTCATACTAGGGAGAAACCCTTTGGATGTGATGAGTGTGGAAAAGCCTTCAGAAATAATTCAGGCCTTAAAGTACATAAACGAATTCACACTGGGGAGAGACCTTACAAATGTGAAGAATGTGGGAAAGCCTACATCTCACTTTCAAGCCTTATAAATCATAAAAGTGTACATCCTGGGGAGAAGCCCTACAAGTGTGATGAGTGTGAGAAAGCTTTTATCACATACCGAACCCTAGTAAATCACAAAAAAATTCATCTTGGGGAAAAGCCCTTCAAGTGTGATGTGTGTGAGAAATCTTTTAATTACACCTCACTCCTTTCTCAACACAAAAGGGTGCACACGAGAGAGAAACCCTTTGAATGTGACAGGTGTGAGAAGGTCTTCAGAAACAACTCAAGCCTTAAAGTACATAAGAGAATCCATACCGGAGAGAAGCCCTATGAATGTGATGTGTGTGGAAAAGCCTACATCTCACACTCAAGCCTTATTAACCATAAAAGTACTCACCCTGGCAAGACACCCTTTACATGTGATGAATGTGGAAAAGCTTTTTTCTCAAGTAGAACTCTTATAAGCCATAAAAGAGTCCATCTTGGGGAGAAACCCTTTAAATGTGTTGAGTGTGGGAAATCTTTCAGTTACAGCTCACTCCTTTCTCAACACAAGAGGATCCACACAGGAGAGAAGCCCTATATTTGTGACTGGTGTGGGAAGGCCTTCAGGAACAGCTCGGGCTTAACAGTGCATAAAAGGATTCATACAGGTGAGAAACCTTATGAATGTGATGAGTGTGGGAAGGCATACATCTCACATTCAAGTCTTATCAACCATAAAAGCATCCACCGTGGGAAGCAGCCCTATAATTGTGAGTGTGGGAAATCCTTCAATTATAGATCAGTGCTTGACCAACACAGAAGGATCCACACTGGAAAGAAGCCATACAGATGTAATGAGTGTGGGAAGGCTTTTAATATCAGATCAAATCTTACCAAGCATAAAAGAACCCATAGTGGAGAGGAATCTTTAAATGTGATATATGTGGGAAATTATAGTAGCACATCACAGAAGATAATCCTTGAGGGAGGGAATGTTCTCGATGGGACCAGGATGAGAATCTCTTTGTAGAAGGTAGAGCTTACCAAGTCTCAAACAGCTCAAAGGAAAGAATGAATGTAAGAATATCTGAGATTCTTATTCATGGCTTATAATTTACATAGTCTAAATGAAATTTTTCTAGATGATTGAATAATCTTTTCAATGTTATTCTAATTCTTAGTCAACAAGAAAGACTCCTCAATGTCAAGGTGGTGGAACCTTTATGGAATATAAAATACTTCATACCAAGGATACAACCTCTCAAGGTGATGGGAGTGTGGAAAGAATCTTCAAAATAAAGCACAGACGTAAAATGGATGAGAAAAGAACTTCAGTTAGGAATCATGTAACTACCATCAGAAAGTTTATATTTGGATAAATTCTATGAATAGAAATGTAGTCAATTTGAGTATAGCTTTGAATCCCAGTTATATATTGGTCAGTGGAAAAGTCCAAGAAGGTCACCAAAAGGCAAATTCAGGGACAGACTGCCTTCAGGGAATATATTTAATAGTGATAATGTATGAATTTGATATAATTGAATGATTTAGGGGGATGATGACAACGTATGAAACAAAATTTGAATTTCAGCGTAAGAAAAACAAGGTATAGACTGTTCAAAATTTAACAGGAGATAGGAACATTAAAAATGTAAGTTGATTGGAATGTGCTACTGTAATATTGTAATAAAAAAATCTGATGCTATCGAGTCAATTCCAACTCATAGTGACCCTATAGGACAGTAGAACTTCCCCATGAAATTTTCAAAGCTGTAATCTTTATGGAAGAGTTCTTCCATGGAGTGGCTGGTGGGTTCACACTGCTGACTTTTCAGTTAACAACCAAGCACTTAACTGCTGCACCACCAGGGGTCCTAATGTTGCAATATGCTAGTTGAATTGGTGAAGCTTTTTAAAAATTTCAAATGGATCCCCTCAAGGAATGATGAATGTGTAATGGTGAAAAGCTTAAAGGTGGTATTCACATTTTGTGCTACAATAGAAGGCCAGCATGAATTGGATTTCAGTACATTCAATAAATATGGAATACATCTTCATGATTTTGCACCTTAAACATGGCAGAAAGAATTGATTCAGGGATTCCTATGAATAGGAAGCTGGGAAGGAGGGCATTGCATTGCAGGAGCTAAAAGGCTAAGTAGCTATCAGTAGTTGACAGAATTCATGCTTTGTAAGTAATCCTGTTAAATGTTTGTTTTGGAATGTGTTATTGTAAGGATATGCACATATTGTCTGTTGTAAAATGTTATGAATACTTTGTTCAGGGCTAACTCTCTTCCATGAAGGCCAGATAGTTAAGGTAAGGTGGAACTCCAATAAACAAATTCCTCAAATGTAAACAGGCTATGACTTACTTTAGATGGAGCAGTATACAGAGAAAGCTATTCAGAATGTCAGATCTTTATGAGGGTGTTATACCAGATCCAAATCAGGGAGGGTAGCAGGGTATTGTCCCACAGGGCTGGTAGCTTAGGATTCATGAGAAGTTAGGTTGTACCTCCACCAGGAGAAAAATGGTTTTCAGGGCTCCTGATTAACTGTCCAGGAATACTCCAAGTGGAGCCAATTCAATAGAGACTGAATTCTAAGATTCAGTTCTCTGGATCCAGTGATGCACACTATACAGTAAGTTTTAATAGAGGGAAGAAGGTTTGGAGGTAGGAAAAGGAGAAGGAAAGAGCATTTCTGTGACTCCACTTTGGAATGTTGTGACCATACTTCTTTCTTCTTCTCTGTATTGATTCCCAGTGGTCTGCAGTGCCCAGATTGAACCTTCATTTACTGAATGTGTGACCAGCTCTAACTTAAGTGATCAGATCACATGAAGTTTCTATGTGTCCCTTGTGAGCCAAGGTGATTGATGTGTCAGTGGCTTGAATTCTACCCTATACACGTGTACTTGAGCTCCATCTGGACCCAATACACCGCCTACTTTTGGATGTGACAGGTTAAATAACAAACGAAAGAATGACCAACATCCAGATGGCAATTCACACTGCTTCTGTGTGCTGCACTGAGGGACATGTTCTGACTTCTACCACCACTGACTCAGGATGAGGAACCCCTGAGGAACAGATTCATGCCCCTTGGGTTGATCCAGAACATGATGCAGGTTTCTGGGTTTCATTCCTTCCCAAGGAGCTGATAGGGTATGTATCCAATGAGGTGGTGTGGCTTAGCCCTCCTAAGTCCTCCCTAGGATTCAAGCTGCTATAGAGCCTTTCACCACCACTTTCCAGAAGAAAGTTTGATATCTAAGAAGGAAACACAAAGGCAATGAGTAGGCAAATCAAACACTGAATAAAACATTAATAGTGTCAAGTTTTCAGGGCTAAAGATAGAATTAAAATTTTAGACAAAGTAGGTAAATTGGAAGCTGAATGAAAGTGGCCTAAAGTACTTCCATCATCTAGAAGGAAGGTCAAGATAGTGGTTAAGTCTAGATTTTATTAAGTTAAATATGTATGGACAATCACTAAAAAGATAGAACCAAAATATAAATTTATTTTAAAACTGGGATTGAAAAAGGCCAAAAATAGTGGGAAAATGGGAGAGGTAAGACAAGACTTTCTAGTAAAGGTGAGCTAGTTTATTTGGATCAATTTCCCACCAAAAATCAATGAAAAAGACTGCATAGACAGCTCTCCCAAGAGCACATTGAGGGTGAAAAGATGGTAATCCTTGGCAGTTTTAGAATGGAGTCCTGTAATCAGAGAGATGTACTCTATGGTTGGGTGCTGTCTTAAGTTGTTGTGTTGTTGTTTGCCATCAAGTCGGCCCCGACTCATAGCGACCCCTCCTTGGGTTTCCGAGGCAGTATCACTACGGAAGTAGGATTGCCCAACCTTCCTTCCAAGAAGTGGCTGGTGGGTTTGAACCGCCAGCCTTCTGGTGAGCAGTCAAGTGCCTTAGGCACTATGCTACCAGAGCTCAGTTCTCTAGAGAAGCAAAAACTGTATCTTAAGTATATACAGAGAGAAATTTATCTCAAGGGGATGGGTCACACAGTTGTAGTGGCTGGCAACTCCCAAATCCATGGGTCAGATGTCATGTTTGTTGATGAATCCAAGGTTGTCAGGCAATATAGTAGCCTGTTGGCTTTAGATGCTGACATATCCAAGATTGGCAGATAAAATGGTAGGTTGTTGTCTCACAGACTGAAGGCAACAGTCCCAAGATTGGGAGGGTGCTGGTTCAAGTCCAGATGATGAACTAACTGCAGGACATCCATATGTATTGGAAGCAGGCCCCTTCCTGAGGAAACTCCCTTTCAACTGATTGAATGCTCACAGCAGATCTCATCATGGAGGGTACTACGTTATGTCAGATCTCATCATGGGTAATGGCTACATCATGACTGCTAAAGCACTGAGAATCATGGTCCAACTAAGTTGACAGGGTCAGAAGGTCAGGGTCTGGCTCAACAAAGGTAGTGATTCTTAATAGGAGATCTTTCCAAAGATAAACTGGGTTCCCAAAATACTACACTCAGTATAAGGTAAACCAGATCTAAACTCACTCCTCTTCCCCAACTCCAGGGGACTGTAGAAGCAGCTGGCTTATTACTGAGCAGAGCAATAGAAGAAAAAATATCCCTGACAAGTTATGGTCCCAGTCAGCCCTTCCACAACCTGATACCTGGCAGAAGCAAAAACATCACTCGGAAGAGGACTTGTTTAATCTAGACCTCAGGTAATCCCTATGAATATTTTTTTTTCAGGGACAATGATTAACAAGCAATCAAAACTAACCAGGCACGTAAAGTAAAAAAGGCAACATGAATAAAAAATAGCAGAAAATGAGAAGTTAAGTGTGCTTAAAAGAATTGAAGAAATTTTTTTAAATTGAAAATTGCAGGGGAATGAAAATTGTTAAAGGTAAAATTACATATTTGAAAAAGAACCAATCAGAACTCCAAGGCTTCATTGATAGGTTTTAAAACACATTTGATCTCAGAGCAGAAAGAATGTAGAAAAGGGAGTGGGCCTGAAAATTGTCCAGGACTGATGAAAAATACAAGTTTCCAGATTTAAAAACCCAAAGAACACAAAGCCAGATAAATTTATTTTTTAAAATAATTATAACTACAGTACAGATCATATAACTGCAGGAAGGGAAGGAAATTCTTAGATAAGACAAAAAATTACCTTAACAAAGCAAAGGAAGAAACTGGTAGGAGCACAAGACTTAAAGGCACCTGATAATGCACAGTCTTATGATAATAGTAATAATCTACAAGTGGGTCTATACATAGACACTCAAGCTGAATGGGTGGGAAAGTGACAGGATATTTCTGCATATGTATATGTGTAGCAAATAAACCCATGAATACAGTAGAGCATGCAGGGGACAAAGTCATGAAAACTTAGCCATAATGAAACACCTTGAGGGAATGAGTCACTAGGCCTGGGAGCTCAGGGCTATAGTCTCAGGGGCACTAAAGTCAATTGGCATAACATAGCCCACAATGTTCACCCTAGTTTGGCGAGTAGCAGCTGGCATCTTAAAATCTTGTGAGTAGCCATCTAAGGTGCAACTATTGGTCTTTCCCTGTCACAAGAGTGAAGAAAATCAATGGCACAAGGAAACAATTAGGCCAAAGGACTAATGGACAACATGAACCCCAACCTCCATGAATGACCCTTAGACCACAACTAGATGGTATCCAACTACAACTGCTGACCTCTGAAAGGAATCACAATAGGAGATCCAGATAGGGAGAAAATGTGAAACAAAACTCAAAACCATGAAAAAGACCAGGCTTACTGATCTAAAAGAGAATGGTGGAACCCCTGAGACTGTGGCCCTTAGATAACCCTTCAAGCCTGGGGTTGAATTTATCCCTTCTAGCTCAACTTTTAGCCAAACAATAGGCCTATAAAGTGAACAGTAACACCAGAAAGGGACACACTCCAGAACGATCAACCATGCAAGATCAAGAGGGCAGCATTTGCACAAGGATAAAGCTCAGAAAGCAGGAAGGGATAGGAAAGGTCAAAGGAAAATGGTATTCGCAGGGAGGAAGTGAGGAGTGCTGTTACATTATGGGGATTACAGTTGACATCACAAAACAAAATATGCATTGTTGAAAACCAGTTTGCTCTGTAAACTTTCACCCAAATGACAGTTGTTTTTTTTAATAGCTTCAAAAGTAAGACTTGTTAGACATTTCAGCAGCAACAAAAAGAAAGTGGAATGAAATTGTCTTGCTAGAGATAGAAAATAACAGTCAACCTAAAATCTTTTATACCCAGTGAAAATATCTTTCAAGAATGGGGACAAAATAACCACACTTTAAAACAAACAAAAACTGAAAATTCATTCTGCAGATCCTCACTAAAAGAAATTTTAAATAATGCACTTTAATACAGAAGGAAAATGATTCTGAGATGCAAAAGAAATGAAGAGCAAAGAGAATGGGAAATACGCACAAATGTAAATGGACATTTTACATGAAACAATTAAAAAAATCCACAGAGTTGTTAAGATAGACCTGAAATTCCAGACAACAGTATTATATAAGTCAAAGAGGAGTAATAGATTTGAGGAATTCCAAATTATAGTTTTTGGTAGGCAGTAAAGCTTTGATTAATTTCATGAATACTTTAAAATCTGGGGTAATTAGAATGTATCATTTAAATACTAAAAACCTACTGCCATTGAGTCGATTCCAACTCATAGGATAATAATTTAAAAAGCAAAAGAGAACAAAAAAATAGACAAAGAAAATACAGATGGTAGATCTTAAGCCAAAAATAATCTTTTCATTCAATATAATTTTGTTAAGTAGCAAGCATTGTCAAGACTAAAGTACAAAAAAAAAAAAAACGGACCCCTCCAATTGCTGGAGAGTCTATCACAACTCACAGAGACCCTTTATGTTTCAGAATACGGTCGCACTCCATGGAGTTTTCGATGGCTGATGTTTTGGGTCACTAGATCTTTCTTCAACGTTGTCTCTAGGTAGACTAGAACTGCCAGTCTTCCTGCTCTTAGTCCTTTGCACCACCCATGCATTCTAATACTAAAGAACAAGACCCCACTATCATGCAGCTTTATAAGAGATATCTTAAATATAAAAGACACAAAGTTTGAAAGAGAAGAATGGAAAGATGCTGTATGAATTATATAGTAACCAATAGAAAACTAGTGTAACTTAATCTATTCCTAGAGACGGGTGGGGGTCATTGAATACAAAAGGTTCAGGGAAGAGAAAATACCGGGAAGACAATAGTTTTATGTTAGTATATAATAATATAGTTCAAAAGATTGACAAAAATTTACAGAACAAAAAGGAGAAATATATAAATTCACAATCATCATGGGAAGTTTTACACCTCTTTCAGCAATTAATAGCATAAGCAGACTAAAAAGTAGTAAAGATGCATACTTGAACAATACAATTAAGAAGATAAACACTTTTTTCAATCACACATGGAACATTTTGAAAAAAAAAATTATTACATACAGACCCATAAAGCAAGTTTCAACAAAATTTAAAGAACTGAAATCATAGAGTATGTTCTCTAACCATGCAGTTAGGCTAGAAAATAATTTCAAAAATACTTAGCACTTCCCTGTTATGTTCAGACATTTAAAAATATATTTCTAAATAAAGGATGGTTTGAAAATATTTTGAACTGAATGGTAATGAAAATACTTGTCAAAACCAATGGATTGTGGCTTTAGCAGTTTAAAAAAAAAATTGCCATTGAGTCAGTTCCAACTCATACCAAACCCTGTAGGACAGAGAACTGCTCCCATAGGGTTTCCAAGGTTGTAATCTTTATGTGAGTAGACTGCCACAGCTCTCCTGCAGAATGGCTGGTGGGTTTGAACCCTTGACTGTTTGGTTAGTAGCTGAGCACTTAATCACTGTGCCACCAAGGCTCCACTTAAGCAGAACTTAGAATTGCATAGCCTAAACAAGATATTTTTAAAAAATAAAAAAACATAGTAATTGATCATCCATGCCTGATCTTACAAAGTTAGAACAATCACAAATTCCTAAAAAAAGGAAGGAAGGAATAAAGTAGAGAAATTAATTAAATAGGAAAACAAAATATAGAGGATTAACAAAACCAAATGTGTTTGTGTGTTTTGTAAGAAATGATAAAATTGACAGTCTTCTGGTGAGATCAAGCAAGAAAGCACAAATCACCAGTCAGTAATAAAAAGGGGGACTGTAGAGAACTATTTCTTCTTTGAACATATACTGACTGTCCCCTCACCTTGCTCCCTGATAACTGAGAGAATAACTCACTCCTAAATTCCTTAACTGAGTCAACAATTCCTAGAATAGGATGTAGCAGATTAAGATGAGCCAAATCATGCACTCGCTTCTGTCAGATTGCAAACAAAAAATCAAACTCACTGCCGTTGAGTCAGTCCTGACTGATAGCAACGGCTCCTTGGGTTTCCGAGGCGGTATCTCTACGAAAGTTGATTGCCCGATCTTTCTGAGGAGTGGCTGGTGGTTCTTCTGGTTAGCAGTCAAATGCCTTAGGTACTATGCCACCAGAGCTCCCAAAAGCCCACCGAAATTTCAGTGGATACTCTTCATAAGCTTTTGTCTCTTTCCACTTGAAATCTTCTCTCATTCCTCATGTTTGAAAAGATACTCCTTTTGAGAATGTCCCCTGTTGCAACTATTTGAACCTCAGAGAATTTGTGAAGCTTGATGTTAAAGATGCTATCCATTAAAACAATAAATATTATACTTTTATGCCAATAAATTAGAAACTTTAGATGATCTGAGGAAATTTCTAGAAAAATAAAACCCAAACTTATTAAAGGTTTCATATCTTATGGAAATGAACTATAGAAAAGACTACAGAGGGAATTCAGTTCCTACTGAACTCAAAGGAGACTCAAGAGAAGAAAAAAGAAAAGAAAGGCATGAAGGAAAACCTTAAACAATGACCCATCCACCCCATTTTAATTCAATTGGTCCCTTACTCAGCAAGGTCATCAAAATAATATCTGAGATACAGAAGTTAGTTATTTACCAATGGTTAAGTTGTCTTGAGGCCATTTCAATTCAGAAGTTATTTATTCCTAAAGAAGTCATTTCTTAGATCCTGTCCTCTAGTGATAGCTATTTTTTAAATTGTTGATTTCTTCTGTAACAACAACAACAAAAACTTAGTATAAACCATGGAGCGCCTAGCTTCTAGCTTCTTTCCTGTTGTTGTTGTTGTTGTTAGGTACCCTCAAATTGGCTCCAACTCATAATGACCCCATGTACAACAGAATGAGACACTTCCCAGTCCTGTGACAACCTCACAATCCTCGCTATACCTGAGCCCATTGGTGCAGCCACTGCATCAATCCATCTTAGCTATCCTCCAGGGAATGGACCCTTCTGACGACATGACCAAAGCAGGAGAGACAAGGTCTGGCCATTCTGGCTTCCAAGGAGCATTCTGGCTGCACTTCTTCCAGGACAGATTTGTCAGTTCATCTGGCAGTCCATGGTACTTTCAGTATTATTCACCAACACCACACCTCAAAAGCATCAACTCTTCTTTGGTCTTCCTTATTCATTGTCCAGCTTTCCAATGCATTTCATGAAGCGATTGAAAACACCATGGCCTGTTTTAGGTGCACCTTAGTCTTCAAATAGACATCTTTGGTCTTCAGCACTTCAAAGAGAACTTTTGCAGCAGATTTGCCCAGTGCAATACATTGTCTGATTTCTTGACTGCTGCTTCCATTGGTGTTGACAATGGAACCAAGTAATATACAATCTTTGACAACTTCAATCTTTTCTTCATTTATCATGATGCTTGGGAGCTCTGGTGGCGTAGTGCCTAAGGCATTTGACTGCTAACCAGAAGGCTGGCGATGCTGCTTATTTGTCCAGTTGTGAGGATTTTTGTTTTCTTTATGTTGAGGTGTAATCCATATTGTAGACTGTAGTCTTTAATCTTCATCAGTAAGTGCTTCAAGTCATCTTTCTTTCCAGCTAGCAAGATTGTGTCGTCTCCATATCACAGGTTGTTAATGACTCTTCCTCCAATTTGGATGCTGCATTCCTCTTCATATACTCTAGCTTCTCTAATTATTTTCCCAGCATACAGATTGAATATATATGGTGATAGGATACAACCCTGATGCACTCCCTACTTGATTTTAAACCGTTCAGTATGCCCTTGTTCTGTTCAAATGACAGCCTCTTGGTCTCTGTACAGGTTCCTCATGAGCACAATTAAGTGCTCCAGAATTCCCATTCTTAATGTTATCCATAATTTGCTATGTCCACACAGTTGAATGCTTTTGCATAGTCAATAAACCACGTAAACATTTTTTCTGGTATTCTTTTCTTTTAGCCAAGATCCATCTGACATCAGCAATGATATCCCTTGTTCTTTGTCCTCTTCTGAATCCAGCTTGTATTTTTGGAAGTTCCCTGTCAATATACTGCTGCAACTGTTTTTGAACTATCTTCAGCAAGTTTCTACTTGTGTGTGACATCAATGATCCTGTTCGATAATTTCTACATTTTGTTGGATCACCTTTCTTTGGAGTGGGTACAAGTAGGGATATTTTCCAGTCAGCTAGCCAGGTAGCCATCTTTCAATTTCTTGGCATAGATGAGTAAATGCCTCCAGTGAAGCATCTGTTTGTTGAAACATCTGAGTGGGTATTCTGTCCATTCCTGGAGGCTTGTTTTTCACCAATTCCTTCAGTGCAGCTTTGAATTCTTCCTTCAGTACCATCAGTTCTTGATCATATGCCACCTTCTGAAATGAGTGAACATCAAACCAGTTCTTTTTGGTACAGTGACTTTGTGTATTCCTTCCATCTTCTTTTGATATTTCCTGCATCAATCGATATTTTGCTCATACAGTCTTTCAGTATTGCAATTTGAGGCTTGAATTTTTTCCTTCAGTTCTTTCAGCTTTAGAAATGCTGAGTGTGTTCTTCCCTTTTGGTTTTCTAACTCCAGGTCTTTGCACATTGCATTATAATAATTGACTTTTTCTTCTCGAGCTGTTTTTTGCAATCTTCTATTCAGCTCTTTTGTCATTTCTTCCATTTGCTTTAGCTACTGTCCATTCAAGTTTCAGAATCTCTTTCTAGGAGGACTTTTTTCCTCTAAAAACAAAAATTGATTCAAGCATGTTACAACTGAAATACTATTAATTGATAGTAATACTATGACTAGAATTTTTTCTTCCTGTGATCTTACCATCCTCCTCTCCATCCCAATATACAGAACAAAACACTTTTATAAGAAAAGGGTGTCCTAGTGAAACACCAGACTTATATTCCGCTAAAATTAAAAACATAAACTGTTTTTGAAGGAATACAAACATTTCATGAAAAGGAGAAACAAACCAGCATTCAACTAGAACACTGCAATGTGCTCTAAATTACAGAGAGAGAGTGTGCAATTTTTTTTGGTCAAGGGTGAGCACAGAGAAGAAGCATAGCAAAATTTACAAAGGTTTTTTTCAATACCATAAATTTAAACATTTCCTTAACATCAGTAAGCCTATTTGTTACATTCTGAAATTGTTTGGCCCTGATAGTTGTTTTAACAAAGCATTGTGTCAGGAGCTAATTTTCTATCACTGCTGTAGTTCACTCCTTTTATTGTAAGGTAACAACTTTAGTCTGTATCTTAGTTACATATTTACAAAGAGCAGAAATTGAGTGGAAGATTTCAGTGAGTGAAAATGATGTCTAATTTGTGGGAGTCAGAAAGTTAGGATTGATATTTGGTTAACTGCTTTTTGCTTCACCCTGGTTACAGACTTATGAGGTAGTTACAGGCTCTATTTTAACATTTTCAATTCCAATCTTATTTTCTAACCTCTGGGGGACATGTTTAAAAAAGGCAATCTTTTAGAACAAGCTGAGAAAACATTCTAAACGGCACTTAAACAAACAATTCTTCACCTAAGCCAGAAATCTTGACTCTTGCCCTCTTTGTTTTCCAGCAGTTAAACTTTGACAGAAAGACTGAATTGTCTTTTTAGCAAAAGTTTCTCTGTCAGACTGCAGTTTGATTTTTTTTTTTTTTTTAATTTAGGCCTGGTGTCACAGCATTTCAGTTATGCCAATAACTCAATTTTTAAAATTCGCATTCACAAATTGTATCATTTCCTAGCTCCATGCTTACCCCTCCTACATCCGGACCCTGAAAGTTTTCTAATTTGCTTCATGTGGAAATTCACTGACTGACATCTAGTGGGGCTTTGAGGAGGATCCTCAGACCTTCCCCATTCCCCTGGCTCTTTAAGTCTCTCTGAAGTTGACTTCCCCTTGTCATTGCCAATGTGTTTAGGCAGAGCCAGGGATATGCTTCCAGGTGACACTAGCCTTTGGCTCAGATCACACCAGTTAGGGTAGGGTACAGTGAGAAAACACTATGGCTGCTTCTTCACAGAATATTGTCTTGATGACAATGGCCCCAAGCCACATGCTGTGGGACCTCCACCTGGGGATCCTCAGCTCATCTGTCTTGCCTTCCTGACACTTTCTTTTTTAAAATTTCTGCAAAATTTTTATTCAATTTATTGTTTCTAAACTAAAATGTCAGCCACATTTTACATAAATGGTTTTATTGTTCCATCTTTTGTTTTCAGTTTTGTCATCTTTTTTCAAGCAGTTCTTCAGTAGAAACCCAGAGTCCTGAGTTGCCCAGTTAGGAGCCTCTGACTTACTATTCTGATTAAGTTTTTTCTCAATATTCATGGCCAACATCTGGCTTCAAAACGAAAGGCTTTTCATCTTTTCAAGCACTTGGTGATAGGGTAAGACTGCATTGTTACCCATTACCACATGACCTAATTTAGAATCAATCTTGACATCCAATCTTGCATTTCTAATCAAGTTCACAATCCACTTTTCAGCTTCTTCTGAAGTCATGTTCAGTTTATCTGCCAACATATTAATGCTGATAGACTGATGGATGGGACAAAAAGTTACAAATATGAAGAGATGGGCATTTTCAATGAAATCCTCAAGACAAGCCACCAAGAAGTCATTCACAAGCACTGATTCACATTCCCTCAGCTTCTTCTGAGCCCCATCAATGTCAAATCTAACCTATAAGCATTCTACAAACTCTGCAACTGGGTCTATATGTGTAAGATTCCTGTTGAGTAACCTTGACTAGGTCTTTTAGCAGCTGCTGGCATTTCCAAACATCTTTGTTTGTTATGACTGCTGTAGTCAAATAGCAGAGAATATGTGGACACATCATCTGAATTGCATTAAGATACTGTAGCTGGTAAAGGAAGTGGTCAATAATGTTATGGTTGCCTTTGGGGTGGTTGGAGAAAACATACAGACCAGTGAATGAGCCATGTTCTCTGCTAAAGAGACTGGTGTGGAGAACGTACAGAATTATTATCAATTATCTGTTTTAACTGCATCATGTCTTCCATGGCCGCGTCCCAATTCTGCATTAAGATTTCAGAGGCCAATGTTCCCCAAAGTGAACTCAGAGCATTTCTATCCATTGCTAGAACCAACCAAAATCACTGCCGTCAAGTCAGATCTACAGAAGTTACAGAAGTGGGTTGCCCAATCTTCCTTCCAAGGAGTAGCTGGTGGGTTTGAACCACCAGCCTTCTGGTTAGCAGTCAAATGCCTTATGCACTACACCACCAGAGCTCCTAGGACCAGCACTCTAAAAAAGTAAAGACATTCTCTTGCTCCTAAGTAATTTCCTGCATTCATACTGAAATTTTGCATACCTATAGAGAGTGTCTAAATATTCCTATCTAAAACCATGCTTGTCTGCCAGGTAGTCAAATAACATCCAACCATCCCTGGTTGACTGCATTTGCCTTGTAGTTTCTGGATCTTCAAACATGTTCACAATTGATTCTGTTTCTGCCTGGTATCACTAGGAAGATCCAATCCCTTGTAATAATTCTTTTTCATTATATATCTTCTTTACAGAAAGAAACGCAGGCAGTGGAAAAACTAGGTGCCAATCCAAAAAATGAGCAGTGCGAGCAGTCAAGTCATATTCCACCATCTTGTGAAGGAAAAAGGACCTGACTCTTTTAGCCAGTTTTAAGACTACACTATTTAGGTGGGCTGGATACTGGTAGAAAGAGACTGCAAACATATACCTATTGTAAGGTTAGATTAAGTTTCTCACTTAATTAACTAGGGATTCCAAATCTTAATCAGATGCAAGATGGTGGCTAGAGCAGGGAGGAAGCAGTTTCAACATATCACAGTGACGATCTCCTTGATGGTCAGGGTCCCTAACGGAGTGTATTGATTCACTAGTGCTTCTATAACAGACATACCACAAATGGATGGCTTTAACAAACAGGAATTATTCTCTTACAGTTTAGGAGGCTAGAAGTCATTTTAGACATTTTAAAGTGTTAGCTCTAGGGACTGGTTGAAGACCCCTTGACCTTGGGCTTCAGCTCCGCCTCCTGTTCCAGGCCCACTAAACCTGGAGGCTTTTTCTTATGGCTGCTATGGCTGATGAACACAAGATCAACAAATAAAATGGCACAGTCCCAAGACAACACAGGAGGCCACTAGTTCAATCCAGGAACAATCTTAAGATCAGCCAAAATGGCAGGCCACTAAGATGAAGACTTGGATCCAGTTGTGCCAAAAACCCAAGACCTTTCCCAAAGTGTTTCCATATATACTGGAAGCAGGCCACATGCCAAAGGTAGCTAGATAGCTGCTCATAGAAGATTCCACCATGGAGTTGATTACCAATCTCATTACAGGGAAAAAACTACATTCAGGTGCCCAGCCACTCAAAACAAGTCCCAGTCAAGTTGACACACAGCCTTAACTGCCACAGGGAGTATGATCCAGTCAGATATAGAACATTCATTACTTGTTAGGACACAACTGTTTTAAACTCAAGGGTTACATATTTGTTCTGGTAAAACTTAAACCAATGATATATGCCTTTATATTTTAAGGATTTTTTTTTTTTTTTTACAAACACCAAGCTCTCGTAGCTTCTGAAGCAGACTCTGCATCACCATGGGAAGGGAAGTCAAGGCAACACCTTGGTGTTGCTCTTAAACTGTGTTTTATACCACATCTCCAAATGGGCACTTCTGATTCCAAACATTGTGGTTTGGAGAATTATTAAAATGGCCCTTCAAGCCATACATGGTCTTGTAACTCTCACAAAATGATTGGGTGGTACTATGCAAATGAGATGTGTGTGTGTAAGTGGGGAGATGGAACAGTCTGTCTCTCAGTCTGCACCTATGGCCTCATGGGGAGTTTCTTAAAATCAGTTGACTGAAGAAGAGAAAACTGGTTTACAGATGGTCCTGTTTGATGTGCAACCATCATTCGGAAGTGGAGAGTGGCAGCCTGCAGCCCCTTTCTGGTACCTCCCTGAAGGACAGTAGTGGAGAGAACTCCACCCAGGGGACAGAACTTTGAGCAGCGCACATGGTTGTTCATTTTGCTTAGAGGGAGAGATGGCCAAATGTACAACTGCATACTGATTTACTGGCTGTGGCCAATAATTTGGCTGGATGGTCAGGGACATAGAAGAAACATGATTGGAAAATTTGTGACAAGGAGGTATGGGGAAGAGGCATGTGGACAGACCTCTGAATGGGCCAAACGAGTGAAGATATTTGTGTATCATGTGAGTGCTCACCAAAAGGTGACCTCAGCAGGAGAGGATTTTAACAATCAAATGGACAGGATGATGCGTTCTCTGGAAACCAGTCATCCTTTCTCTCCCCAATCACTCCTGTCATTGCCCAATGGGCACTTTAACAAAGGTTCCATAGTGGCAGGGATTGAGAGTATGCATGGGCTTAGCAACATAGACTTCCACTCACCAAGGTTGACTCGGCCACAGCCACTGCTGTGTGCCTGTCTTTGATATGGAACCATTCCTTGGGGCAATCAGCCAGCAACCTGGAGGCAGGTCGATTACATTGGACCAATTCCATCATGGAAAGAACAACACTTTGTTCTTACTGGGCTAGACACTTATTCTGGATACAGATACGCCTTCCCTGAACACAATGTTCCTGCCCAAACTACCATCCACGAAACTAAGAATGAACACCTTATCCACAGCATTGCCTTGGATCAAGGAACTCACTCCACAGCAAATGAAGTGTGACAGTGGGCCAATGCTCATGGAATTCACTGGTCTTACCATGCTCCCCTTCACCCTGAAGCAGCTGACTTGACAGAATAATGGAATGGCCTTCTAAAGACACAATTATTGTGTCAACTAGGCGGCAGTACCTTAAAGGGTTGGAGCAATATTCTCCAGAAGGCTGTTCTAAACCAGCTTCCAATATATGGTGCTGCTTCTCCCTAAGGTGGGATACATGAGACCAGGAATCAAGGAGTGAAAATGAAAGTGATGCCACTCACTATTAGTCCTAGTGACCACTCACAATATGTTTCCTGTCCCCACAGCCCTATGCTCTGAGGCTTTAGAGGTCTTAGTTTCAAAGGAAGGAATGCTCTCATCAGTACACACAACACTGATTCCATCAAACTGAAAGTTAAGAATGTCACCAGGCCACTTTGGGCTCCTCATGCCTCTGGATCAACAGGCAATAAAGGGAGTACCATATTGGCTAATTGATTACCAGGGGGAAATTGGATTAATATTACATAATGGAGGTAAAGACGAATATGACCTTTTTTTCCTGGGACTAGTCTCTCCTGCTAGCATGTCCAAAGTTCATGAGACAAAGTCTTGCCATCCTCACTTCTAAGAAACATTCTTGCTGTATGTCTTCCAAGACAGATTTTTCATTCTTCTGGCAATCCATGGTATATTCAGCATTTTCATCAACACCATAGTTCAAATGTATCAGTTCTTCTTCAGTCTTCCTTATTCATTGTCCAGCTTTCTCATGCATATGATGTGATTGAAAATACCATGGCTTTGGTCAGGTGCACATTAGTCCTCAAAGTGACATCTTTGGTCTTTAACACTAAAAAAGTCTTTTGCTGAAGCTTTGCCCAACACAACGTGTTGCTTGATTTCTTGACTGCTGCTACCATGAGCACTGATTGTGGATGAATTAAAGTAAAATGAAATCCTTAAGAACGTCAATATTTTCTCCATTTCTCATGATGTTGCTTATTGGTCCAGTTGTGAGGATTTTTGTTTCTTTATGTTGAGGTGTAATCCATACCGAAGGCTGTAGTCTTTGATCTTCATCAGTAAGTGCTTCAAGTTCCCTTCACTTTCAGCAAGGAAAGTTGTATCATCTGCATATGATGCATTGTTTATTAGTCTTTCTCCAGTCTTGATCCTGTGTTCTTGTCACATAGTCCAGCTTCTTAGATTATTTGCTCAGTGTGAAAATAGCCTGTCAGAGGTATCTGACCTCCTGTAACTTCACAAAAGGAAGAGAGAGTCAGCATCATCAGCTCAAGGCTTATTTTTACGAAGCGGATATCACACTACATCCTCTCTCCAAACATTTTACCAATTCTGACACCAGCTGTCCTTCCCATGACACTCTCTACTTCTGCTAGATTTGATAATTTGTTGCAATGGCCACACAGAACTTACAGACAATATTCACGAATATGGGGTTTATTAGAGAAGCAACAGGCTACAGTTCAGGATCAATCAGGACTCAGCATATGCTTCTATGACCAGCACAACTTCTCAGCCATACCCACAACCAGGCCTCTCCCTGGCCCTTGGCTTCTCAGCCCTTGGCCTGTTGGCCTCTCAGGCCTCTTACGCTTCTTCAGCCAGCCCAGCCTCTTACCTGATTGGACAAGTGTTGTAAAGCTCTTTAGCTCCACAAATAAGTGTCGAGAAGCACCCCACTCTGCTGGTAAGCCTCAGCCCAAAGGTGTTCAGCTCTCTATTTCCATGGGTTGGCAAGTCTAATTCCATTCACAAGTACCTGGAGACACCGTGCTCCACTAGCAAGCCTTTGCACCTCAAGGTGCTCAGCTTTCTCCCTCCATGGGCTTCCCAGCCCACGGTGCTGTCTCCTGCTGCTCCCCTGGTTCTGCTTTCTCTGCTGCCACCATTTCTCTACTGCTGCTTCTTGCCATATCCAGTGTTACAGCTCTATCTCCTGGGTTTAGGAGGTACTAAGTGCAAGGATCCTGGATCCAAAGGACATGTTCCACTCTTACCTTTTCTTTATTGGTGGTAGCAAGTTCCTCCCTGTCCATCTCTGGGATGGCTCATTTTAGGCCTAACAGGATTGTGAAACTGACTAGTTTCCTCGTTAGTGTTCCATACACCTTATTTGCATGGCTCCACCCACAGAAGGGTGTCATGGCTTATTTGTATTATTAATAAGCTATCCAAAAATCCCCTTGTTGGGCCAGAAGCACCTCATTTGCATAATTCCACCCAGTCATTTGGTGAGAAAGACCATGTAAAAGTAATCCAGCACACCACACTCAGACTTCAGGTTGAATAAGTATGGTGAAAGGATATGACCTTGACGCCCACCTTTTCTGATTTTGAACTGCACAGTATCCACTTGTTCTGTTCGAATGACTCCCTCTTGGTCTATGTACAGATTCTACATGAGCACAATGAAATATTCTGGAATTCCATTCTTTACAATAATTTGTTTTGATCCAGACACTTGAATGCCTTTGCATGGCCAGTAAAGCACAGAGAAACTTATTTCTGATATTCTCTGCTTTCAGGCAAAATCCATCTGAAATCATAATGAATGTTCCAGATCCTCTTCTGAATCCAGCTTGAATTTCTAGTAGTTTCCAGTCAATGGACTGCTGCATACATTTTTTTAATTATCTTCAGCAAAATTTTACTTGCATGTGATATTAATGATACTGTTTGATAATTTCCACATTCTATTGGATCACCTTTCATATATATATATATATACATATATATATATATATATGGCATATGTCTGCATTTTCTTCCCTCCCTTATTCTATTACTTATTATAGAATATAGAATGTAAATAGGGCTAGTGCCTTTTTGGTTGTATGCATGTTAGTTGTATCATGTTAGGCACAGATATGACTTTATAATTGTCTTTATTTAGAGATTATGTATGGTTTTAGGAGATGTGTAGAGGTGCCAAGTTGACAAGGCATGGACTATGATGGTTAAGATCATGTGTCAATTTTGCTAGGCCATGATTATCATTGGTTTGGCAGATATAATGTAATCATCCTCCATTGTGTGATCTGATGTGAGCAGCCAATCAGTTGAAAGGGGAGTTTCCCTGGGTGTGTGGCCTGCATCCTATATATATGGATGTTCTGGGAAATCTCGACTTCTCTCAGTCCTGCATTTGACTCTTCATCCTCTGACTTTCAGTTCTTGGGATATGAGCCAGCAGCCTGCTGCCTGAACTGCAAGTTTTGGGTTCATCAGCCCCTGCAACCATATGTGTCAGGAGAATCCCCCAGTCCAATGCCAGACTCAGAGATTTGGGACTTGCAAGCCTCTGCAACTGCATGAGCCATTTATTGCCTTAAAATAACTATATTTAGAGAAAGGAGCTCTGGTGGCACTGTGGTTAAATTATTGGGCTGCTAACCAAAAAGTTGGAGATTTAAACCCACCAGCTACTCTATGGGAGAAAGATTAGGAAGTCCACTTCCATTAAGATTTACAGCCTTAGAAACACTATGGGGCAGTTGTATTCTTTCCTATAGGGTTGCTGTGGGTTGAAACTGACTTAATGCCTGTGGGTTTAGTTTTTGGTCACTGACTTTGCTCCTGTAGAAAACCCAGGCTAAGACAGTCTGCTAATGCAAATAAGATATCTGAAACTCTTGTAGGGCATTGGTTAGTTTGTGGTTTTGCTGGGGTTGGGGGAGGGCAGACTTGAAATTGGTAAGGAGCTTTTTATGTAACTAGCTTCGCTGTGAGAAGTTTTAGGGGGAGATACACAGAGGGAAAAGAAGGAGCTGTAAAAATGAAGACAGAGAGAGGTGGTGGTACAGCAGCAGCAGCAAGAGTGATAGCAACATGAAGTGGCAGGAACCTGGAGACCAGTGTGAGACAGCTGCAGTGGGATTTGCCAATTCATGGAGCTTAGGGCTACGACACTTGCCCAAGAAGACCCTAAGCAGGACCTGTGGCAGACAGCCCCAAGCAGGCCCAAAGCAGAAGGCCTAGATGTGGGCCCAGTGGCAGAGGGTGAGAAGGCACTGTCCTGATCAAAGAACTGTATCTTAAGTTGTTCCTATTACTTCCAAGGTGATCCTGATCCTAAGTTATACCCTGTTACTTCAGTAATAACTGTAAGTATGGTTCATGAGTTCTGTAAGACATTGCAGCAAATTACCAAGTCCAAAGAGTGGAGTAAGAGTAGTTGGTATTGGAGATGATGGAGTGGTACAACAGTTTAGAGAAGTGGGCTTTAGGGAAATATTTAACCTCCATCTCATTGGAATCAGCTCTGTGCTGATTCTTATAAAAGAAATGATTCATTTATATGTTCTTTTAATTTTTATCCAAAGGAATCTTAATATATATATATTAGAGGGGATGACAGGGCAGAGCAACAGCCAGGGATCCAGGTAAGGGGAGGGACCCAGGCCCAACCTCCATGAGCCAGGAAAGCAGGGGAAAGAGAAGCCAGGGGGACAACAAAACAGAGCAGAGCAGTACCAGGGATCCAGTTAAGGGGAGGGCGGAGAGGTTTTGAACAGCTAAGCAAGACAAACTTGTCTGTCAGTTGGTCATACTATTGTGGCTTGCATGTTGCTGTGAGGCTTGAGGCTGTGCCACCAGTATTTCAAGTGCTGGCAGGGTTGCAGATGGTGCACAGGTTTCAATGCAGCTTACAGACTAAGACAGACTAGGAAGAAGGAAGAGGCCATCCACTTCTCAAAGAATTGGCCAGGGAAAACCTTATGAGTAGCAGAAAAACATTGTCTGATACATTACTGCGCAACTTTATGAATAGCCCAGAAATATTATCTGATACAGTGCAGGAGAATGAGCCCCTTAGGTCAGAGGGCTTTCAAAATATGACTAGGAAAGAGCTGCATCATCAAAGTAAAACCAACAACCTTACTGATATGGATAAAGTAAAGCTTTTGAGACCTCCATTTGCTGACATGGCACAACTCAAATTGAAGAGAAATAGCTGCAAATATCCATTAATAATTTTTGTTATGTGCCGCCAAGTCAGACCTGACTCACAGCAACCCATCCTTGAGGTTTCTGAGGAAGTATCACTACAGATGTAGATTGCCCCATCTTGGAACATAGAATGTATGAAGTATATGATCTAGGAAAATTAGAAGTTATCAAAAATGAAATGAAATGCATAAAGACTGATATTCTAGGTACTAGTGCACTGAAATGGACTGGTTTTGGCCATTGAATCAGATAACCATATGATCTACTGTGCCGGGAATGACAATTTGAAGAGGAATGGCTTGGCATTCATCATCACAAAGGATGTTTCAAGATCTGTCCTGAAGTACAATGCTGCCAGTGATAGGATAATATATATATGCCTACAAGGAAGACCCATTAATATGACTATTATTCAAATTTATGCACCAACCACCAAAGCCAAAGATGATGAAATTGAAGATTTTTAACAACTTCTACAATCTGAAATTGACAGAACATGCAATCAAGATGTGCTAATTATCACTGGTGACTGGAATGCAAAAGTTGGAAACAAAGAAGAATCACCAGTAGTTGGAAAATTTGGCCTTGATGACAGAAATAATGCTGGAGATCACATGATAGAATTTTGCAAGACCAAAGACTTATTCGTTGCAAATGTCTTTTTTCAACAACACAAACAGTGGATATTCACGTGGACTTCACCAGATGGAGTACACAGGAATCAGATTGACTACATCTGTGGCAAGAGGTGAGGGAAAAGCTCAATATCTTCAGCCAAAACAAGGTCAAGAGCTGTTTGTGAAATAGACCATCAATTGCTCATATGCAAGTTAACTTGAAGACAATTAAAACAAGTTCACAAGAGCCAAAATATGACCTGGAATATATCCCCCCTGAATTTAGAGACGATCTAAAGAATAGATTTGGTGCCTTGAACACCAGTGACTGAAAACCAGAAGAATTGTGGGATGACATCAAGAATGTCATCCATGAAGAAAGCAAGAGGTTATTAAAAAGATGAGAAAAGAAGAAAAGACCAAAATGGATGTTAGAAGAGACTCTGAATCTTGCCCTTGAACAGATAGTACCTAAGCAAATGGAAGAAATGACAAGATAAAAGAGCTGAACAGAAGATTTCAAAGAGTAGCTCGAGAAGACAAAGCCAATTACT
>NW_006922042.1:2237723-2239330 GCF_000298275.1 Orycteropus afer afer
AATACCATAAAGATGTTTACTTGTGTTTTATTGACTATGCAAAAGCATTTGATTGTGTGGATCATAACAAATTGTGGATAACATTGAGAAGAATGGGAATTCTCAAACACTTAATTGTACTCATGAGGAACCTGTACATAGACCAGGAAGCTGTCGTTTGAACAGAAAAAGGGAACACTGCATGGTTTAAAATCCAGAAGGGTGTGTGTCAGGGTTGTATCTTTTACCATACTTATTCAATCTATATGCTGAACAAATAATCCAAAAAGCTAGACTATGTGAAGAAGAACGTGGCATCAGGATTGGAGGAAGGCTCATTAACAACCTGCAATATGCTGATGACACAACTTTGCTTGCTAAAAGTGAGAATGACTTGAAGCACTTACTGATGAAGATTGAAGACTACAGTCTGCAGTATGGATTACATCTCAATATAAAGAAAACAAAATTTTTCCCAACTGGACCTGTAAGCAGCATCATGATGAATGGAGAAAAGATTGAAGTTGTCAAAGACTTCACATTGCTTGGTTCTACAGTCGATGACAATGGAAGCATCAGTCAGGACATCAGATGGACATCAGACAGATATCATACAATGTATAGCACTGGGCAGGTCGGCTGCAAAGGACCTCTTTCAAGTGCTGAGGAACAAAGATGTCTCCTTGAGGACTAAGGTGTGCCTGACACAAGCCATGATGTTTTCAATCGCCTCATATGCATGTGAGAGCTGGAGAATGAATAAAGAAGACTGAAGAGGAATTGATGCTTTTGAGATGTGGTGCTGGAGAAGAATGCTGAAAGTACCATGGACTGCTAAAAGAACTAACAAATCTGTCCTGGTGGAAGAACAGGCAGAATGCTCCTTGGAAGCGAGAATGGCCAGACTTTGCCTCACCTACTTTGGTCATGTTGTCAGAAGGGGCTATTCCCTGGAGAAGGATGTCATGCTTGGTAAGGTGGAGGGTCAATGAAGGAGGGGAAGGCCCTCAACGAGATGAATTGACACAGTGGTTGCAGCGATGGGATCAAGTATAACAGGGATCGCAGAGCTGGTGCAGGATGGGGTGGTGTTTCATTCTACTGTGCATAGGGTCACTATGAGTTGGAGACTACTTGATGGCACCTAACAACAACAGTGGCCTGTATCAATTAGGATAATGCTTTAACTGAGCTCCTAAATGAGTGGTTTAGACAAGATGAAAGTCTAGAAAAGCAGACTGGGGCTGATGTGGTAGGTCCACAATCACCAGGGACCAAGACTCTGGTTGTTTCTATACCTCCTTCTCATGTGCAGTTTGCTTCCATTAGTGAAGGCAGCCCCCTAGATCCTGCCACCTTGTCAGCTATACAGCCAGCAGAAGCTTCCTGGAGGAGCAGGTGACAAATTTTGCTCAAGTCACATACTCTGGCCAGACTTGGCTTCAGGGAAGCCTGTGAAATAAGACAGGCAACTACACGACTGCAAAAACGGCAAGGAGGCCACATATTCTGACCTCCTCTAATCCCACAAGAGGAAGACAGGATTACCAGCAGTAACCCAAGGCCTATTACTGCAAGGCCAGACATGCTGCCTCCCTCCAGCCCTTTCTCCAACCGTTCCTCCCAAA
>NW_006922042.1:2239660-2243150 GCF_000298275.1 Orycteropus afer afer
CACGTGAGAGAGAGTGGGAACTTCCCAGAACATTGTATTGTGCCACGCCCAACAGAAATAACCCAGGTGGGCGACTTTAAAATCAGGATCTCCTCCGTAGCTAATAGCAATTCCCACCTTGGAGTTTACAAAGACTTATGGGTAGAAAAGCCACACTAAGTAATTTACTACACTGCAATGACCCAGCAAACACTATTCTTGTTTCTAAAGGGGGAAGGGGAGTCTGAATGTGGACACAGCTAGCCCCAACCCCACCCCCCCAAAGCACCTCACAGGAGTTTGGTCAGGGTGAGGGGGCACTTTGGGGATTCTGGTGGAAGGTCCAGATCTAGCTCATCAATTGTGCAGACATTTCCTGGAGGCGTAGTGGAGGCTGCACTTGAAGTAAGATGGGATTTTTCAAGGGTGGGATTCTTCTGAGGTTAACTGTTTGCTGTGAGTGTGGAAGAGTAGGGAGAGAAGACAAGCAAGTGGATGAGGAGGTGGGGCCGACCTCTTGACAGAACCACCTTCCCCTTATCAGGTCTTTCCTTCTTGAATCAAAATAACCTTGGTTAGAGATCCAGTTACAGCTCCAAGGTATAACAAATGCTTTTGGCTAAGATATTCACTGATTTGAGCTTCTCTTTCCACCTTAGTAAACTGATCTTCCATAAAAATGGTCCTCAAACCTTTTATTAAGGAGAGAAACTTATTTTTCAGGTAAAAATTTACATAGAACCTCCAAATACAAAATAGATTAAAGTGGAGCTTCTTGGATAGATTCTGAGAATGGGGAATTGGGGTGTTTCCACCTTGGGCTTACCAGTTCTCTTGAGGCATGTGAATCACTTCCAAAATAAGTTTAACAGAGACTATTAGCTACTGCCATTGAGTCGATTCCCACTCATAGAGAACCCCTTTGGGTTTCCAAAGTGGTAAACCTTTATGGAACTAGATTGTCCAGTCTTCTTTCTGTGGAGTAGCTGGTGGGTTTGAAGCACCAACCTTCTAGTTAGCAGTCAAATGCCTTAGGTTCTGTGCCACCAGAGGTCCTTGAGTACAACCAGTCTCCTCTTCTTGCACTTAGTAATTGGACTCCTCTCGCCAACTTTTTGGTAGAGCATATGCCCTTCCAGCTGGAGAATACATTTCCTAGCTTCCCTTTAAGCTTCTGGTCAATGCAGTAAGGGCAGAAGTGAAGGAGCAACTTTCAGATGATGTCCTTAAAAAGAAACCTCTTAGCTCTGTTTCCTCAGCTCCTTTCAACTGTCTGAGCAAGAAGACAATTGGAGTGACTCCTTGGACTCATAGGTGGGTGTAATGTATCAATGATGGCAGAGCCACCCTGCCAGTTGTGGTCCTCTGGACCACCCATCTGCACACATCTGGACTGTTGCCGAAAGAGAAACAGAGGCCTACCTTGTTAAAACAAATGTTCGCAGTCTTTTTGTATAATTAGACACCAAGGCTCAAAGGAGCACAGTCTGAAAATCTCTATTCTACATTAGCTACTTCAAACCTTCACCAGCATTCAGTTTTTAGAGGACCATTTTTCTTATGACTCATGTCCCCATAAGGTTTTGGCCTACTTTTGGAGTTGCCCCCTCTCCCACACCAATAGAGAAATCTGCAGCTTTGTTGGATGAGAGATCTGAAAAGTCAGTTCATCCTATCAGCCATAAATGTGGACACTAAACTATCAACTAATGTAGGAACTCAAAGCAAATTGATAAAAAATCTGACTTCTGTTCCCTCTTCACCTTGCATTAGTTCCTGCCAACATCCATGTTTTTCTTTATTATCATTCCTCCTCACTCCTATTCCGCATTAGTTTCTTCTGACATGGCTAAATAAATTGTTTCAAATATGTGGCATTCCATGGGTCATCAATGATGGCTCATGGAAAGTAGAAGGGCAAAACTGTATAAGAGCTATATATGCTAGGGAGGGATCTTTCTTCCTGCTGAGATATTGCTAAGCCTCAGAGGAAAATGAAAAAGTCCGTGAACCATTTGCAAATAAAGCAGCTTTAAAAATCAAATGTAAATTGCTCAACAAACCTTATTTTAAATTTGAACACTTAGTAATTGCCATCATTTACAAGTCAGGCACAGGTGTAGGTGTTTCACATACACTATTTCAGATCTTTACAAATTTGCTCAAGATAAACAGTGGAGTTCAGAGAAGTGAAAGAATTTCCCAAGACCTCTCAAGAAGACAGAGCTGAAATTTGAACCCAGTTTTGACTGTGTTTCCCACCCCTCCCTTCCTCCATATCACTCTGCCTTCACTTAGACAAGAAATAGAAAATTTAAAAACCAGTATTGGGGAAAGACAGGGAATTCTAATATGGAAGGAAGAAAAGAATGTTCTTAGAGGTTAGTGGTAATAGATTGCAATCCTAATGAATCAGAGAGAAGGTAAAGAAGTTGATTCACTGCTATATGCTGTTCTAAACTACCTTTCCTGCAACCTTTGGGAACTTCTCTGAATGGCACACCCACACACATACTGGTGGGGCAACTGAGCCTATACAAAGAGGCTGAGGCCAGAGGACTGTCCTCTCAGTTTTTAAGTATGTGCCTGGGGGAGAGTTCCTCTTCCCCGGTTTATAGGAAGAATTCTTCTCTTAGTCTCATTTGCAGTAAGGAGTGGTCATGTGATGGAGTTCTGGGCAATGATATGTGGGTGGAAATGATGTAAGCTACTTCCTGGCTTGGCTTTAAAAACATCTGTAGGAGCTCTGGTGGCTTAGTGCCTAAGGCATTTAACTGCTAACCAGAAGGCTGGTGATTCAAACCCAAAAGCCACTCTTCAGAAGGAAGACTGGGCAATCTGCTTGTGTAGAGATACCAGTTCAGAAACCCAAGGAGGGGTCACTATGAGTCGGAACTGACTCGAAGGCAGGGAGTTTGGGTTTTTTTTGGTAGTTTTTCAGCTCTCTTTTCCACTGCCTCAGCAACCTTGGAGGTTCATTTTCAAAATTAGTTGGCTAGAAGATGGTGGAGGGTCACCAGATCCATAATGTTGTTAGGTATCGTCGAGTCATTTCTGACTCATAGCGACCCCATGCACAGCAGAACAAAACACCACCCGATCCCACACCAGCTTCACGATCCTTGCTATACCTGAGCCCACTGTCACAGCCACCATGTCAATCCATCTTGTCAAAGGCCTTCCCCTCTTTTGTCGACCCTCCACCTTACCAAGTATGACATCCTTCTCCAGGGAATGGTGCCCTCCGACAACAAGACCAAAGTAGGTGAGACGAAGTCTGGCCATTCTCGCTTCCAAGGAGCATCTCAGCTACACTTCCTCCAGGACAGATCTGTTAGTTCTTTTAGAAGTCCATGGTACCTTCAGCATTCTTCGCCAGCACCACAACTCAAAAGCATCAATTCTTCTTTGGTCTTCCTTATTCATTGTCTAGCTCTCACATGCATACGAAGCGATTGGAAATATCATGGCTTGTGTCAGGCACACCTTAGTCCTCAAGGAGATATCCTTG
>NW_006922042.1:2245325-2258524 GCF_000298275.1 Orycteropus afer afer
TGGTGGTTGGTGCATAAATTTGAATAATAGTCGTATTAAAGGGTCTTCCTTGTAGGTGTATGGATATTATCCTATCACTGACAGCATTGTACTTCAAGACAGATCTTGAAATATCCTTTGTGATGATGAATGCCAGGCCATTCCTCTTTAAACAGTCATTACTGTCATAGTAGATCATAGGATTGTCTGATTCAATATGGCCAAAACCAGTCCATTTCAGCTCACTAATGCCGATGATATAAATCTTTATCCATTCCATTTCATTTTTGACAACTTCCAATTTTCTTAGATTCATATTTTGTAAATTGCATGTTCCGATTATTAATCGATGTTTGCCACTGTTTCTGCTCAATTTGAGTGGTGCCATGTCAGCAAATGGAGGTCTCAAAAGCTTTACTGTATCCATATGAGTAAGGCTGATTTTACCCTGATAATGCAGCTCTTTCCCAGTCCTACTTTGAGAGCTTTCTAAGCTAAGTGACTCATCTTCCTCCTCTATATTGGACAATGTTTCTGGACTATTTATAAAGTTGCTCAGTAATGTATCAGATAGTGTTTCTCTGCTATTCATAAGGTTTTTCCTGGCCAAATATTTGAGAAGTGGATGGCCTCCTCCTTCTTTCTAGTCTGTCTCGGTCTGCAAGCCTGGCTGATACCTGTGCACCATGGCACCCCACTGGGTTTGAAACACCAGTGGCACAGCCTCAAGACTCACAGCAACATGTCACCACAGTAGGACAAACTGACAGTCAAGTTTATCTCCCTTAGCTGTTGGGTACCTCTCCAACCACCCTTACCTGGATCCCTGCAGCTGACTCCTCAATCTGTTCCAGTCCCCTTTGCCTTTTGTGTCCTCTCCCTGCCTTCCTGCCTCGCTGCTTGTGGGGCATGGACTGGGTTCCCCCTCCCCACTGGGTCCCTGAGGCTGACTCCTTGATCTGTTCTGGTCCCCATTTTTTGTGTAGCTTTTAGAAAAATCTGTGGGACTCCTACTTGTGCTCCCTGTCTGAAAAGACACTTCAATTTCAACACACTTATTTTTTTTTCCCACATCCATTCTGACTTGGTGTCCTGATTGTTTCCTCTGATTTCATTCCCTACTCCACATTTCATGATCCTCATTTACCTTGCCACAATTAACAGTTTTACATATCTCAGATTCCTAGTTTATTTACTGTGTTAGGCTGGGTTCGCTAAAGAAGCAAAACCAGTGAAGCTTAAATATGCAGATCCAACAGAAAGTCCAGATCCATATTAGACTTCACATGAATAAGAAATAAACCTTTAAGTACATTAAGTCACTGAGATTTGGGGTCTATTTGTTATCTCCACAGAGGCTATCCTATCCTGATTAATACAGCATCCGTTAGTCTCTGTTGATTAGAAGAGGCAAGGTTGCTATATAACTAAGAGAAGCAACAAGCCAATGCTTAAACATAGGGTGACCAGGTGATCTATTTACATGAATTGTTCAAGAATAATTATTTTCACAAGTGTCTTGGTTTGAATGATAAAGTGTATGCATAGTCAACTTAAAGAATAAAGAACTTTATATATCTTTCATTTAACAATCCAAGGTAAGTATTCCTACCTCACATTTCTGCCCTTAATTTTTTTTTTTTTTTTTAAGTTGTGTTGTCATCTGGATGGTTAAAACTGGGCCTTTGCCATGCTGAGGTTATCATCAGTGATTTTTAAAAACTAAAAATTTCTGCTTCCCATTCCAGACTATAAGCACAAAGACACCAAGAGCTCAATTTTTGTTTTAACTTTTTAGTTTGAGATAATGTAGATTCACACGCCGTGGTAAGAATCTAGAGATCCTGTGTGCCCTTTACCCATTTTCCGTCGATATCTTGCAAAACTATAGTACAATATCACAAGTAGGATACTGATATTGATACAATCCAACAGATTTTCCCAGTTGTATGTGTGTCTGTATATTCAGTTCTAGGCAATTTTATCACGTACAGGTTTGTATATCCACCACCAGTCAATATACAGAACAGCCAAGTTTGGTTTTGGTTGCTTTCACTTCCCAAAGTCATAGTGCAATGCCTGGCACAAAGAGAACATGTAGTAAATACTTGTTGAATGAATGAATGGATAGTGTACAAGTTAGGCTTCTACAATGCCATAAGAGAGATAGGGAAAAAAAAAAAAAAAACAGTGTAAAGGAGATACATGTAACATTCCAGAGGTAGGACTCGCAGGAAAGCAGTGTCTTGTGCCTCTGGGCCAGAGACTGCTACAATCCCATGTTCCCAGCTGATGGGCAGGGGAAAGCAGGGCATGCCCATTCTTTACAACATCAAAGCCTGGAGGTTGTACTCATCACTTTCCCTCACATCCACTGGCCAGAACTTAGTCACAAGGGCACACCAAGCTGCAAATGAGGCAGGGGGAGATTGTATTATTTAGCTGTAATTCTTCCTTCTCCCTACCCCTGTCCTTGTCAAAGTTCTCCAAGGTGGAGCGTACTTTACCACACCATTGATGCTGGCTTTGGAAAGTGGAATGTGGGCACAAGTGACAGTGTGTCAATTCTGAGCTGTGGCCTTAAGAGGCTTCTTGTGTTTCTACTTATCCGACTAGCACTGCTGCCATCCTCCATGAGAAGAGCTTACCCAGAAACCACTGCTCCAGAGGATGAAAGACAGGTGGCACAGCACTAAACCTCAGATACAGTCCAAAGCAGAGTTGCCTTGCTGAGTTGCATGAAAAATAAATGGCATTTTGGGGGCAGAGGGGGCAGAGGGGAGCAAATGAGTTATGCAGTATTAACACAGCAGAAATCTGGTAGTTCAGTGGCCATGAGCTCAGCTCCAACTGAGGAGTTCTACTATTAAATAAGTATGGACTTTAGTGGACAATGAGCATCCTGCAGGTATGAGAGGGGCACCTGCCTGGAATGACCAGACACCCTGTGGGACCAGCGAGAATGATGAGGGCAGACTGGGAGCATCTCTGCCTGAAGGCATCTTGTAAATGAGGGGCCCATTGAGGGGTGGGAGGAATGATGAAATAAGAAGAATGGAAATCTGTGTCAAAAAATAAAAGTGCTACACTAACAAAAAAGTTTTACAAGTTTACCCAGTGAGTCAAGAGGTGGTGCTAATAAAAGTGTGAAATAAACTGTGTTTTACCATATTAAAAAGTTACTCAGTGTCTGTTATCAATACAACTTTAGGGAATGATACAGTCTAATTTGGATCCTATTCAAGATTTGAAAAGCATGGAAAAGATAAGCAATACCTCTACCAGATCAGTAAAAATTTACCTCTAAAATAAAATTTCTCCACAGGGCTCTCTCTGCCACAACAGAAGGAGTTTTCTGTACTATTTGCTGATTATTCTGCCAACAAGTATTTGGTCATGCAGAAATGACATCAGATGTCTTTTTTTAAACTGGGATATTGCTAGAGGTGTGAGAGAGGAAAAATGGCTTCTCAAAGCATAATAGTTTGGGTCTGAGTGTCCATTTTAAAGTGGATGAATTAGTCTTTGATAAAGTATTGGCTGTTTACTTGAAACTGGTTGAGGAAAAGAAAATACAGTTAAAGATATTTCTTCAAATGCTAACATACCCTAAATTTTACCTAATTTTTCTACACATGGGCACATACCATTTTTAAAAATAAGCTGTCACTTTTTAAAATCAAATTCTCTCCTAATGATGACTTGAGCCCTGCCACTCCCTGGGAAAATCAGCAGAACCTGTAGGATTTTATTTGGAATTGACTTTCTCTATTGTAATTTTGTTCCGTTTATTTTTAAAATTTTCTTTTTGTTTCACTGGAAAGGAAAGATGATGCTCAGTTTTAAATGTTAAAATTGTACAAGTTGCTTTGTTACAATAAAACTAAATGTGTACACAAAAAAATAATAAAATAAGCTGTCAATATGACTGATCCCTAAATAACTGCGTCATTAATTTCTTAAAGACAATCCCCTACGTAACCACAAGGCCACTATCACATTCAAGAAAGTTAACAATCATTCTACAATCACAACTAATACCCAAGTCATATTTAAATTTTCCCAATTACCCCCCAAACTTTTTCATACAACCTCCCCTTCCATGACCTAATCTATCTAGAAGTTAATCTAGAATGTCTCCCTCTCCTTACTTTCTTTCTGATTTTTTTAAAAAACTTTTTATTGTTATTTGGATGGAGGTTTACAGAGCAAATCAGTTTTCCATTCAACAATTCACACACTCAGTGGGGGTAGCTATGAGTTGGAATCAGTTTGGTGGCGGTGAGTTTAGCTTTTGGTTTGAGGCTTAAAATGAGCCACCCCAGAGGCAATAAGGGGGGAAATCTCACTACCATAAAGAAAGAGGAGCCAGGAGTGGAGCACGTCCTCTGGACCTGAGATTCCTGTGCTACTTCCTCAATACAGCAGACAACTGTGAAACCAGAGACAGCAAGAAGCAGCGGAAGAGGAACAGTGGTAGCAGAGGCAACAGAACCAAGAGACCAGCATGAGAGAAAGTGGTGGGTTTCCTGGCCCACAGAGTGAGAAAGCTAGTGCCTTCAGAGAGGAGGCTTGCGAGCAGAGTGGGGTGCCTCTCTGGACAGAACCAAAAGAGCTTTGTAGCACTTTCCTGAGCAGGGCAGAGGCCAAGGCCAGAAAGAAGCATGCCTGTGGCATGGCTGAGAAGCTGTCCTGATTGAAGAACTATACACTGAGTTTTCTGAAAGTTGTAACCAGTTATTTCCCTAATAAACCCCATAATCATGAGTATTGTCTGTGAGTTCTGTATGGCCACTGTAACAAATTACTGAACCCAGAAGAGAAGAGTGCTGTGGGAGGCACAGTTATTGCCAGGTTGGTAAAAAGGTTGGAGGGTGGCAGGGTATCTGACCTCTGACTCAGGAATCAGCCTTAGAGTGTTGATGTTGATCCTCTTTCCCCCTTGTGGAGTTAGAGGAGGTAAGAGGCTACCTCCCCCACACCCTATTTACAAGAATGCAGTCCCATGGAAGCAAGAAGGGGCAGGAGATTTAGGTAGAAATGGTGATTTGTTGCCAACTTGTCCAAAGTTTCATAAGCAGCCCAACTTGTTTGGTTATGTGGGACATCTTTGGAGTGCTGTTATATAGCCCCTCTGTATCTTGCAGTTCTTCTCTGGGACAAAGTTCACTTCATGGGGCATTAATGTGTCCATACTTCTGGGGCATGTTACTAGGTGCCTCTGGGCAACTGCAGGAAAAAACAGGGCCTGTGCATTGGACCTTGGCATGGGAGCTGCTGCACTTTCTTCCTGGCAGGTGTATTGATGGCCTTGCTAAAGCCTGGCCTTCACCCCAGGAAGGCAGAGACATCTGTTGGAGCACAAGGTGAAGTGTCAAGGTAGAGCCTGGAACTTTACAACCAAAGCACTGTGAGCAATATGAGTGCAGGGGCTGCTCCCCCTTTTGCCTTTGTATCCCCGTGGCTCAATGTCCAGCAGGGACTGGCAGCTGGACGGAGGAGAGCAGATGTAAAGTATGGGCCTTGGGCCTTGGTGTCCCTTCACTTTGTTTTCATCAAACTCTTTCAGAAAACACCTTTTTTCCCTCTAACCACAAAGACACATCAAGACCTGCAATCAGAGTCACAATTCCTTCTGGGGTCGTTTCTTCCCTTGTTAATACTTATCCAGAGCTTTCTGCATGCATGCATGGTCATCTGGGTCTTCCAAAGTGACATTAAACAATAAAAAAGAAAAGGAAAAAAAAAAAATCAATCATTGCTAAAAATGGTTATTAAAAATTGCTAAAAATGGTTATTGTCACTGAGGTAAATTTGAAGTTTTTTATTTGGAAGAAAAAAAAATCAGCAGGTATTTCAATTCTCTGTCTGTATCTAATATTGTTAGGGGACCACAGGACATATGCATGTGCATCCAAGAATCACACTTGCAGACAAGATTTAAATACATGAAAAGCCATTTAAGAATGACGCAAAGAGACAAGTAGATAATAAAGTGCATTTAAAATGACATAAAGGTCATATAATGATACTATGTTTTTTTCCTGAGGACTCAAGAAGATTTGACCAGGCTTTCAAATTTTTCCTTTATTGTTATTATTATTATAAACTTTCTTTTATTATTCCAAATATGTTACTGAGTTACTTCGTGCTGCTATAACTTTTATATAACTATAAATACCACAGTGGGTGGCTTTAACAAACAGAAATACTTTCCAGCCGATTAGGAGGCTAGAAGTCTGAATCAGGGCTCTGGCGGTCAGAGAGGGCTATGTCGGCTCTAGGGGAAGGTCCTTGTCAATTCAGTTTCTGTTCCCTGACTCCTTGATAATCTTCATGTGTCATCTATCTTCCCCTGTATGTGTTTGCTTCTCTATGACTAATCTGCTCTTTTTATATCTGAAAAAACAGACACAACACACACACACACCCACACACACCACACACACACCACACACACCACACACACACACACACACACACACACGAATTAATACTGCCTCACTAACATAAGAAAGAAAACCCATTTCCAAAGGGATTCTAACCACAGGTATAGAGGTTAGGATTTACAACATATTATTTTTGGGGGACACAATTCAATCCATAACAACTCATAGCGACCCCTCCTTGGGTTTCCGAGGCGGTATCTCTACCGAAGTAGATTGCCCAATCTTCCTTCCTAGAAGTGGCTTTGAACTGCTAGCCTTCTGGTTAGGAGTCAAATGCCTTAGGCACTACACCACCAGAGCTCCTTAGTTACTAACTAGATCTTTCAAATTTCATATAGTAAAATAACACAATGTGGTACTATGTACCAGACACCATTCATGACAACTCCTCCAATCTTAACAAGAATACTAAGAGGTAGCTGTTATTGATTTCCCACTTTGAAGATAGGAAAACTTAGGCACAAAGAGGTTAAGAATTTGCCCAAGGGCACAACTTTGTCTTAGAGCTGGCACTTGAACCCAGTGCTGCGGGCACTAGAGTATGCTCTGAACCACTGTGCCAGGTCTGTGTAGGCTAAAATTACTTTCTCATAATTTCTTCAAAATTGGACTTCTTTATTTTTTTAATGGAAAAACAATATATCATTTTCTTGGAAAGCCCATTCTTCTATTTTCCATCACCCCACAAACTTGGCCCTTTCAGTTCAAACTTGTACAATTTGCAACCAAGTTTCTAATATTTTCTTGGCTGCATCTCTTGTCTGGGGATTTGATTTACTGGAATCTATAAATTTCACTCAGATTTTAGTCCAAAGTTCTGACTTATCCACTATATCACATTTCTTTTTTCATTTTTCCAACTTTTATCAGGTTAAATCTTGTCCATTTTGTAACTGTCTTCTCCACCCTCTTTCTTAATTTTGATTCCACAGTCTCCCTCAAAGGATTTCCACATAGGGTTTCACTAAAACTTCAGTCTCTTCCGTGGCTGCTTATTTCTACTACAGCCCTGTAGTTACTCACACTTCCACTCAAGGCACTTCAAGGTATTGCTGTGATTGGTGTTGGAACTGAGGAATGTGGAAATGAGTAAGTTTAGAGACAGCTGTACCACAGTGAATTCCAATAAAAGGCAAAAGAAAATCAGTGCTGACAGTGTACTGAGGTTTCAAGGGAGTGGAGTTTGAGTCAACAATAACTGCAAGGATTCTGCTGCATCTAATTTTTTTTTTTGCTTGGAATAGTCTCCTCACAATGGTTTGCAGCTAAGCAGATGTGACCTATTCCATACATCACACCCTGTTCTCTGCTGAAATTCCAATTGTGTTTTGCCTACTCAAGAAGGCATAGCAGAATGCAAGCAAATAACCTTCATAGTACCATAGCTATGACCTCATATGGGTCTGATTTATCTAGAAGGGTGGATCATCTGAAAAAGTCAGCCCTTTGACAGTTCTAGGAATGCACCAATGGTATGATACAAAGCAGATGTAACTGCTACACAGCAGCGAGGAAATGGGAAGACGGCAAGGACAGTAGTGGATTAACTCCCAGATGCATGTGGCCTTTCCTTTAAAAGAAACACACACTTGCCTTGAACAGTTTCTAGACAATACCCAATGAGTGGGTGCTGAGGGTGTGGGGCTGCCTTTAACATACTTTCCTCTGTTATTCTGAAGGAGCCTATTGTTGGTTCTGAATAGGGGCCACATGTGGACCCAAACTATGTATTTTGGTTACCTAGTGCCGCTCTAATAGAACATACCACAAATGGGTGGTTTAACAAACAGATTATTCTCTTACAGTTTAGGAGGCTAAAAGTCTGAATTAAAAGTACCAGGCTCTAGGGGCTGGCTGAAAGCCCCTCAACTTTTGGCTTCAGCTCTGCCTCTTGCTCCTGGCCCACTGAAGCTGCAGGTTTTTCTTCACTCAGGCAGCTGCTGGATGCTGAGGCTGACAAACCCAAGGTTGACAAGTAAAAAGGCATGGTCCCAATGTTACCAAACAACATGGCAGGCCACTAATTCAAGTCCAGGGGAAGTCCCAGGATCGGCAGGGCATGGCAGGCTGCTGAACAATGATTTGGCTACATGCAGGGTTCAAGCATGCCAAAAGGCTGGAGAACTTCCTCAAAACTACTTCTTATATATGGGAAGCAGGCCACATCCCTAAAGCAGCTACTCAGCTGCTCCAGTAGATTCTATGATGGAATTGATTGCCAGTCTCACCATGGGGAATAACTATATCCAGCTTCCCAGCCATTCAACCACGCCCAGCCAAGCTGACACACGAACTTAACTGTTACACTATGGTAGAAAAGAGTGAATCATACTCAAAAGATTGGAGAATGGTATTTTGAAAGATCTTTTCCCTTTTTATGATTAAAGAAGATTATTACTGATAATTATTTAAAATGTTTCTAATAATTAGAGATGATTGGTTTTGAACCCATTTCATAAAAGATAAGGGAATTGTTATAAAGTTTTAATTATGGTTTTGGAGTAAGAGCTATAATGGTTTTTCCCAAAACAATTTTTCATAAATTGTTTCCATTTGAGAAATGCTTAGAGAGGCAGAGAGGTTAAGGATTTGGTTGGGGTATGTGTTGATCTATTCACTGGAATCCAGACTATAATCCATGTATTCCAACATCAGTTTAGATTACAAGGAGCAGAACTATTTGAGTTTTGTTAACTCAAAGTAAGAGAAGGATTAATACTCCCCATAACAGGAGTTCCTATCTCCTTCCTGGTCCCTTCAGTACCTCACAGGAGGTGTTCCTCTAATACTTTTTATATGAACACTCCAGGATTACCTCAGTTTTTCAGTAGCAGTTTCTTTGTTATTTCTTAAGAATGAGTCTCCTCTCTCATTCCAGACTTGAAATATCCTGAAAGTAAGATAGTCTTTTACTTCTCACTATTTTTTTTTCTCACTATGATCCCTTAAGTAGCTCTGGTGGCGTAGTGCCTAAGGCATTTGACTGCTAACCAGAAAGCTGGTGGTTCAAACCCACCAGCTACTCCTCAGAGGGAAGGTTGAGCAATCTACTTCCCCAGTGATACTGCCTCAGAAACCCAAGGAGGGGTCACTATGAGTTGTATCTGACTGGACAGCAATGAATATGTTCCCTTGGCTCCTCCTCTCCTCCTTTCCTACTTCCTCCTCCCCTTCCACACCCAAGTACAGGAAAACCTCAGCTTCCTGGCATCAAGATTCAAAACTACAAACAGTCACTGTGTAACTGGACAATTCCACTGATGGAACAGGTCTAAGGATATTCTGAACTAGGTGAATGCTCTTGGTTTAAATGTAAATTTATAGACTTAAAAAGAAAACACAAAACTGGTGATAGTCAGAACTTATAATATTGTTAAAGAAAAGTGTGTAAAAACAGACTGTTTTTCTCCATGATATAATCACTCTAAGAGCCTTAAAAAGGAGAGAGGCCAGATGAGATCTGGTAGCGGCTTCCTAGTGGAGGGGATGTTCAGAGCATTCTTTATTCCTCCAATGGAGAGGCTGGTGAAAGGGTTCCTCCCCTGAAAGCTCAGTACACAGGAGTACCCTGGGCACTTTCTGATTGCCATCTATGAACTTCTAAATGCCACAGATACTTATATAGCACTTTCCAGTTTTAAAAGCTTTCCCACACCCATCGCTTCATTTGATTCGCATGAATACCTTGCCAGGGACAAAGGACAGATTTCATTATTCTCACTTTATGAGGGGGAAAATGACTCTCCTGAGTCCATAGAAATCAGAGTAGCCAGTATCTGAGCCCACAGGTAAATATTCATTGAATTGAACAAGTATAGCAGTATTTGAATATTTTAAGGTACACAGACAGGATCTCTGCCCTTAACAAGCCCATAATCTAGTTGGGGATAAAATTGCCCAAAATAAAATTTAAATAATACAAGGATAAAATATGGGAGGACCAGATATAAGAAGGCAGTAAATTCATCCTTCATTGTGAAATAAAGCAAGACAGTGCATCCTAAGTCCTGTTTAATATTCTGGGTTTTAGTTGGATTTCTTAAGGTGTCTATAAAAAGTCTTCAGCTTCACACTTTAGCTCTGGTGTTGTCTAGGTTTCTCATATACTCTTCTGTCCTATATCTGCAGTTCAACCTGGCCTAAAAAAAAAACTACCACAGGTAATATGAAAAAGGGGGAGGGAATAGAGAAAACTTGATTGTCTTCAGTATTTCATAAAAGTCTACCCTCACTTTGTAGAAATACTGAAGGATGTGAATTTGACAAAAAGGGTCATACATGAAGAAAGACTTAAAGGGGGGGCGGATCTTAGGAAAGAATACCAACCAGGTCAAAGGAAATGGGAGGAAGTAGGGGAAAGTGAAAAGGAGGCAAGTCAGAACATGCCACAGTTAGATTGTCCACTTGATACGCAGAAGAAACAGTCTGATAATTATATGTGTACTTTCAGGAGTAACAAACAGATCATTTAAAATTCTTGCTGTTTTTAGGTGCTGTCGACTCTGACTCATAACGACCCTATGTACAACAGAACAAAACACTGCCCGGTCCTGTGCCAGCCTCCCTATCCTTGCTATACCTGAGCCCATCATTGCAGCCACTGTATCAATCCATCTCCTTGAGGGCCTTCCCCTTTTTTGTTGACCTTCCACTTTACCAAGCATGATATCCTTCTCCAGGGAATGGTCCCTTCTGACAACATGACCAAAGTAGGTGAGAAGCTGGCTTGTGTGTTGCTGTCAGACTGGAGGCTATGCCACTGGTATTTCAAATATCAGCAGGGTCACCCATGGTGGACAGGTTTCAGTGGAGCTTCTAGACTAAGATAGACTAGGAAGAAGGAAGAGGCCATCCAATTCTCAAAGACCTGGCCAGTGGAAACCTTACGAATAACAGTGAAACACTATTATTAGAAAATTTATGAGTTTAAAATTGGGATTCCCAAAATCTAGGGTGATGCTGGCCTATATCCAGTGTCTAAAAATAACAAATTCTGCTCAAATGGCTGCTCCTTCATCTGGAAGATTTTGTAGTCTCTTATATGGAGATGGTGGGCCTGTCTTCTTATACTGTGATACTCCAATCTGGGTATCACAATAGCTAAAATAGATACACAGTGGAAACAACTTAAATGTGTATCGATTGATGAATGAATAAACAAAACGTATATATACATACAATGGGACACCCTTCAACTTTAAAAGGAGTTAGATATTGACACAATACATCTTGAATGACTCTTGAAAACATTAAACTAAGTTAAAGAAGCCAGACACAAAAGGCCATGGCACTATGCTACCAGAGTAGGTAAAACCACAGAGACAGCTGATTACTGATCACCAAGGCCTAGGGGAGAGAGTAGGAGCTCTGGTAGCATAGTGCCTAAGGCACTTGACTGCTAACCAGAAGGCTGGCGGTCCAAACCCACCAGCCACTCCTTGGAAGGGAGATGGGGCAATCTACTTCTGTAGTGATACTACCTCGGGAAACCCAAGGAGGGGTCGCTATGAGTCAGCTCCGACTTGATGGCACATAACAACAACAACAACAGGAGAGAGAGTAATGAGGAAAGACTGTTAATGGATATGGGGTTTCTTTTTGGGATGATGAAAAGGTTTTGGAATTAGTGCTGATGGTTACACAGAGTTGCACTTGTGAATATACTGAAAACCACTGAACTATATACTTTAAAAGAGTGACTTTTATGGTATGTGAGTATCAGTAGGTCTTTTGACAACATGCATCAACAGCCTTCAATACTGAGTTAACCTTTTAAAAAAAAAAAAAATTATTGTGATTTAGGTGAAAGTTTACAAAGTAAATTCACTTTCCACACAGCAGCTCACATACACTTTGTCTCATGACAGTGACTGTAATTTCCTACAATGCAACACCTCCCCTTCGACATCCTCCCCATTGTTACCTCTTCCCTGTGTCCTTCCTTCCCATGCACTCCTGCCTCCTGAGATGTCTGTCTCCCTGTATATACACAGGTCTTGTATTCTCCAATGATTGTTCTCCCCAAGGAGTGTATCTACCTAATGTAAATGTTCAGCTCATATGCCTGTCTTTTGTTTGGCTGAAAGCCCTGAGTGGACCTTTCCCCCCACCCCACTTTTTTTTTAAATTGTGATTTGTGTGAAAGTTTACAAACTCTCTTTCTGTATAGCACTTCACACACATGTTATCTCATGCCATTGACTACAATTTACCCCAATGCAACAGCTCCCCTCTCACTTCCTCCTGTTAGGTACCTCTTCCCTGTATCCATCCCTCCATGCACTCCTGTTCCCTGAGCTGTCTCTCTGTGCATAAATAGCCTTTTTTCTCCCATGATTGTTCTCTCCAGGGAGTGTATCTACTTCAGGTAAATGTTCAACTCATATGCCTATCTTTTGTTTGTCTGGAAGCCAGAGGTGTGGGTTCAATTCCAGATCTGAAGGGGCCATAGTTTCAGTGGTTCCACCAGGCTCTGTCAGACCAGCAAACCTGGTCCCTCCTTTTTTTTTCTCTCCAAATGATTTTGTTACATATTGTTCTCCCTCTCTATCCAGGATCTCTTACATAGATCCCCTTCCAAGTGGTGGACAGTAGTAGCCAGGCACCATCTAGTTCTTCTGGTCTCATAGTCGTATAGGCTGCAGATTGGATGGTGTACCAGTTGCTAGGACTAATTGTTTCCATGAATTTTTGGTTTTTTTCATTCTTCTTTGCTCTGGATGAGGAGAGACCCATCATTGCATCTAGATGGCAGCTTGCAAGCTTTTAAGA
>NW_006922042.1:2258789-2290900 GCF_000298275.1 Orycteropus afer afer
TTGCCAAAGTAGGAGGTGGAACAATGTTTTGTATAGTATGTTATGCCAATTGAGCTTGATGTCCCCTGTGACTATGGTCCCAAGCCCACAGCTTCAATTACTCACTTCCTCTGGGTAGCTGTCTGTGAGAAAGAAGTGCTGAGTGCACCTTTTGCCAACACCTGTTATAGGACTTTATCCTAAGGAAGTAAGGTATGTACACAGAGATTTAGCTGCAAGAGTTTTTACAAAAGTGAAAAATTTAAAACAATCCATATGTACACACAATAATTATGGTACATTTGTGTAACTGGATATCATACAGTAATTAAAAGTGCTATAGAAGGGTATTTTGTGACAAGGAAAAATGTCCATATTTTAAGTCATAAAAACTAACTGTGATTATGATCCCAACTATGCACATATATGAACAGAACAAATAAGGAAGACTTGACTATTTCTGGCTGCTGGGTTTGCAGATGGTTTTTATTTTTTCATTTTGCTTATTTAAGCTTTATTGTTTTTCCATAATGAAAGTATATTTCCTTTATAATAATTTAAAAAATTGATAATTACATGAAGGCAAAAGGCATTAGAAAATTCTGAAATGAAGACTCATTAACAACCTGTGATATGCAGATGACACAACCTTGCTTGCTGAAAGCAAAGGGGACTTGAAGTACTTACTGATTAAGATCAAAGACTACAGACTTCAGTATGGATTTGTACTAGAGTCTAAAATAAGAGGCACTTGGTGTGTATAAACAGAGCAGTCTGAAAATGGAGCCTTAACTCCGTTTTAAAGTCTTGATGTGAGTCTAGAATCCATGCTGAATTTTAAAGTTGCCTTTTCTAGCAGCAGTTCCTCTAACCTTGATGCTGACCATATCCCCTAAAGATGACATTCTTTTGTTCTGAGGTCTGGCAGGTGCAGGATATCACAATCTACTTCCAGAGGGTCTTTCCACTGTGACCAAACAGATGCAAGATGGGATAGCTTATGCCTGAAGGGTCTTGATGCATAGCATTGTCAATAAATCTTTAAAATGGACCCCCAGAAAGAGACACACAGAGAAAGCAATTTTAATAGCAGGATACCAGAAAATCCTGTCTTGCTGTTGTTCTGTGACCATCCGGTAATCAAACTGAATGGCATGCACCAATCATGTAATCTCACTTGTTACCCACTATCCCTGGTAATTCTCCACTTTAGATATCCCACCTTTGACTCTTGATTGTCTTTCAGCTAATTATTATTTTGTAACTTTTAGTTCCTGCTTCAAATGTACCAGAATGTTCTTTTCTTTATTGTCCAGTGGAAAAGCTGTCTTCACTCTGTGAATTTGAAGGTCTTCATACTCTGGACCATCTTTGGACTTTCAATAAATCTCTTATCTTTACTTTCACAGAGTGTGTTTTTACTCTAAGGCAGTTTACACCTCCACATAAAGAAAACATAAATCCCCCCAACTGGACCAATAAGCAACATCATGATAAACAGAGAAAATACTGACAATGTTAAGAGTTCAATTTACTTGGATCCACAATCAATGCCCATGGAAGCAGCAGTCAAGAAATCAAATGATGTATTATATTAGGCAAATCTGCTACAAAAGATCTGTGGTACAGTGAATTACTTAACATGGCTCTTGTAACCATGGTCTTTGTGACTCCCATGAGATGACTGGTTAGAATTATGCAAATGTGAGGTGCCTTGTGGCCCACCCAAACCAACCAACCAAACAAACAAAAACAACTAAACTCATTGCCATCAAATCGGTTCTGACCCATAGCAACCTCGACCTCTCCTTGGGTTTCCAAGGTGGTATCTCTATGGAAGTAGATTGCCCAGTCTTCCTTCCGAGGAGTGCCTTGTGGGTTTGAACTGCTAGCCTTCTGGTTAGCAGTCACATGCCTTAGGCACTACACCACCACCCAAGGGACTGGATTTAAAACAAACAAAGAAAACTCCAAAACCTACTGCCATCAAGTAGGTTCCAATTCACAGTGACCCCCATTGGGTTTCCAAGACCCCCACTGGGTTTCCAAGGCTGTAAATCTTTATGGAAGTAGACTGCCTCATCTTCCTCCCATGGAGCTTGATAATAATGTAAATAAGTTACATAGCACCCTTGTGGAGGTATGACTATGCAGATAATGTATATGGGACTGGGCAGTTTTTCCATTCCAAGAGGCTTAAAATGAGCCATCTCAGAGGGGATCTTACTACCATCAAGATAGAAGAACCAGGATTGGAGTATGTCCTTAGACTCAAGATTCCTGCAATGAAATGGCAGAGAGATGAGAGAGACAGCAGAGAGATGGTGACAGTAGAGGCAGCAGAACCAACAGAACCAAGAGACTCGCAAGAGACAGAGAGGTAGGGGTGTTGGCCCATGGAGCAAGAAAGCTGAGTGTCTTTGGGCAGGAGGCTTGTGGGCAGAGTGGGGAGCACCTATTGGCAGAGCTAATGGAGTTTTGTGACACTACCCCAAACAGGGCAGACACCAGTCTGAGAGGCCAAGGGCCAAAGAGAGGTGTAACTATGGGCATGGCTAGTGGGAAGTCGTTCTGACTGAAGAATTGTTCCTGAATCTGAATTGTAACCTGCCACTTCCCTCATAAACTCCATGATTATGAGTATTGTTTGTGAGTTATGCATGGCCATTGCAATGGATTACTGAACCCAGCAGAGAAGTAGAGAGTGTTGTGGGAGGGATGACTAGTATCAGAAACAGCAAGAAGGTTGGAAGGTAGCAGCATGTCTGACCTCCACTACATAGGAATTAGCCTTGGGCTGATGTTTTGGATCCTCTTCCCCCTTGTGAAGTAAGAGGTCAGATGCTGCTGCCATGCCCTTTTCACAGACCTCTTTAAAGTGTTAAAAAGCAAAGATGTCACTTTGAGGACTAAAGTGTGCCTGACCCAAGATGTGGTATTTTCAATTGCCTCGTATGCTATGAAAGCTGGACAATGAATAAGGAAGACCAAAGTGGCATTGACACTTTTGAACTATGGTGCTGTTGAAGAAGACTGAATACACCATTGACTGCTAGAAGAATGAATAAATCTGTCTTGGAAGTAGAACCAGAATGCTCCTTAGAAGTGAGGATGGCAGGACTTGGTCTCCCATGTTCTGGACATATTATCAGGAGGGACCAGTCCCTGGAGAAAGACATCATGCTTGGTAAAAGAGGAAGACCTTCAATGAGATGAATTGCAACAGTGGCTGCAATAATGGGCTCAAACATAGCAACAACTGTCAGGATGGTGCAGGACCAGATAGTGTTTCATTCTCTTGTACACAGGGGCAGTATGAGTTGGAACCAATTCAGTGGCACCTAATGAGGACAACATTCTGAAATAACAGAAATTAAACTGTAACTGATCATTACCAAATAAAGATATCTTGATGCATTTACCTTGAATTAATTAGATTTAGCTTTTCTGCCATCAGAGGGAATAAAGCCTAAAATAGAAACTGACTTGAGTTATAGAAAATAAAGTTACAGTTCAGGCATATGTATTATTTTTTTATTGTGATTTGGGTGAAGATTTACAGAGCAAATTCACTTTCCATACAGCAGTTCACATACACTGTCTCATGACATTGACCACAGTTTACCACAATGCAACAGCTCCCCTCCCACTTCGTCCCCATAGCTACCTCTTCCCAGTGTTCATCCCTCCATGCACTCCTGCCCCATGAGCTGTCTCCCTGTGCATAAGCAGCCCTTCTTTCTCCCATGATTGTTCTCTCCAAGGAGTGTATCTACCTGAGGTAAATGTTCAACTCATATGCCTGTCTTTTGTTTGGCTGGAAACCACAGGTGTGTGTTCAATTCCAGACCTGAAGGGCAGCTAGGGGCTATAGTCTCAATGGTTCCATCAGGCTCTATCGGACCAGCAACCTGGTCCCCCCCTTTTTTTTTCTCCAAATGATTTTGAGTTTTGTTCCACATTGTTCTCCCTCTCTATCAAGGATCTCCTACATAGACTCCTTCCAAGTGGATGACAGTGGTAGCCAGGCACCATCTAGTTCTTCTGGTCTCATAGTTGTATAGGCCGCAGATCGGATGGTGTACCAGTTGCTAGGACTAATTGTTTCCATGAATTTTGGTTTTCTTCATTCTTCTTTGCTGTGGACAAGGAGAGACCCATCATTGCATCTAGATGGCAGCTTGCTAGCTTTTAAGATCTCAGTCGCTACTCGCCAAAGTAGGAGGTGGAATAATGTTTTGTATAGTATGTTATGTCAGGCATACTTATTTTTGAACCATGAAATCTTGTGTCCCATATGTATATGTGTGTGTGATAGAAAATATTTGGAAGGATATCCATTAAATTTAAAACAGTGATTCTCTTCATAAGATGGGAAGAAGGGAGATAACTTTTTCTTCATACGATTCTGTATTATTTGACTTGTTAACACAAGCATGCAATATCTATGTACATTAAAAAAGTAAAGATGTTTATAATTATACAAATACTTAGAAATATGAACTGTACCTATGATATGAGGGTAAAAGAATTAGAATGCAAAATATGTATACTATGCTTAGTATGTGCATGTGAGAAAGGCCTAGCTGGGCATATTCTATGATGAAAATAGTTGTTCAAGTTCATTCCCTCATTCATTTATTCTAAAAATGTTTGCTGAGCACCTACTATGGACCAGACAACTGTCCTAGGCACTTGGGATACTGCAGAGACTCAAACAACCAAATATGTCTCTCCTCACAGAACTTGCTTTCTAGCAAAGGGAAACAGACAGTAAACAGAAACATAGTATGTTGGGAGATGATAAGTGAGTGCTATGGGGGGAAAAAAAGGAACAGGGTTAAGACACACAGACTAGCAGTGCTGTCAGTGAGTTGGTCAGAGAAGATCTCAATAAGACAGTGATATTTGAGAAAAGATTTGAAGGATGTGAGGCAAATGCAAATACCTGGGAGAAGAGCTTTCTAAGCAGAGGGAACAACAGGTATAAAGGCCCTAAGGTGTGTTCAAGTAACAGCAATGAGGACAGTGTGGCTGGAGAAGAGTAAGCAAAGGGGAGAGCAAGTCATAGAGGTAACAAAGAGGGAAGTTGGTGCTGGGCTTTGTATGCTATTGCAAGGATTTTGTCTTTTATTCCAGTTGAACTGGGGAGCTACCATGAGGTTTTGAGCAGAGAAATGACAGGATCCATTTGGTTGTATGGATACTAGGCTATCTGCAGGGGGTGACGGAAGGATAGAGAGACCTGATTGCCCAGGTGAACGATGAAGGTGGTGGTAAAGATGCTGAGTGTTGGATCCTGAAAGTAGAGTTTGAAGGCAGAGTCAACAGGATTTCCAGACAGGTTGGGTAGAGGATGTGCAGAAGAGCGGAGTCAAGGATGACTTTCTGGGTTTTTTGGCCTGAACAGATGAAGTAGAGAAGCCATCAATTTAGTTGGGGAAGACAGCTGGGTGTAGCAATGTAAATTTGTTCTTCTTTTAAATGTTTCTAATTTTATGATAACATCTTTCTAATGTGTGTGTGTGTGTGTGTGTGTGTGTGGTGGGGGGGTAGAGATCTTTTCAAGACTCCTGACTCAGCAATTGTTACATTCTGGGGAAGTGAAAGTTCGTCACAGCTAGTGATCTGGAAAAATCACAAGGACAGATGATATGCAGAGGGCTGGGGCCTGGGTTCCAGTTTTCGTGAATGGACAGTGGGGAAACAGCCTGCAAACCTGTCCACAGTCCTGGCAAGATGCTAGAACATGTCATTAAAGAGATGGCAAAAATCAGAAGTGGCTCCCCTTGGATTCAGCCTGAAATCAAGAACAAGTCAGACCAATAGGATAGATTTAGAAAAAAGAATCAGGGCAGTTTTGGAACTAGAGGTTCAGTATGAAGGAGTGGAAGGGTTTCTTTTTGAGGAAAAAGTCTCAGGTGGCCCAGGTTGTTGTTTTTGTTGTTGTTTGCCGTGGAGCTGGCCCCGACTCATAGCAACCCCTCCTTGGGTTTCTGAGGCAGTATCACTACAGAAGTAGGATTGATTGCCCAACCTTCCTTCCGAGGAGTGGCTGGTGGGTTTGAACCGCCAGCCTTCTGGTGAGCAGTCAAGTGCCTTAGGCACTATGCTACCAGAGCTCCTCAGGTGGCCCAGGATAGTGGTGATATTGTACAGTGTTACAGAAGCGGATGCTGGTGCAGGATGCTGAAGCAGAACTGCAAGTTTCACTTACTGCCTCTGCCACTTTCTAGCCCTCTAATTTCCAACAAATGAACCCTAGTGGCAAAGAGCCTGAAAGGTTGGCATCTTGAACCCACCAGCAGCTCTGACAAAAAGACGCAGCAGTCTGCTTCCGTAGAGTTGCAGCCTTGGAAACCCCATGGCGCCATTCTACCCTGTTCTGTTGGCTCCCTCGCTGAGTTGGAATAAACTTAATGGATTTGGTTTTGGTTTTTGGAACCTCCTGCAAACGTCTGTAGTGTGTAGCACAGTATATGATGTGTACCAAACAGCTGTGTTGGGTAGAAGGGACACTCATTTTATGAATATCCTTTTAAACCATAGGTAGGTCTTGCCTCATGGACAGAAGTAGTGAGAAAACAAAACAATTTTTTGTAAGCGAGGAACAAAATAAAACTAGTTTTTGCTGGTATTGCTACACAAAGCTTTCAACACAAGGACAAACACATGACTGGATGCTTTCTGAATTGTTTGTTGCCAGGAGGCCAAGCAACCGGAAAGTGAGACAGTCCAAGCCAATGCTAGAACCCGGATCAAGCGGGTCGTTGCTAGGCGACCTGAGGACTAAGGAAAAGCAGCGACGCTGTTTCGCGTAGGCTCCGCCCCCACATCCACGCAAGCTGTATATAGTTGGCTCCACCTCGCCTGCCAACCCTAGTCCTGCTCCGCCCAAGCGTCAAAACATGCGACAGGCTAAGGCCCGGAGACGCATGCGCTCTTCTTACCGCGCGGCTAGACGCTGCCACTCTCGGCCATGGTCTGCCCCGCCTTCTCTCGCACGGCTTTTTCTTTTGCCCCTGCTTCCTCACCCAGACCCCATCCTGCACACACATAGCATCTTGAGTCCCACGAATAGTGACTGCAGAACCACCTCATGCCTTGCAGACACACCTCCTGACTTTCCTGGTGGTGGTGATGATGGGCAGGAGCGTGGGCTAAAAGTATAAGACAAGATGTAGAGAGGTGTCGGTTGTTGTGGGCTCACTTCCGGATGGCAGGCGGAAGTGGCTGCGGTGGATGGTGGGAGGGGAAGGGGAGCGAGAGGGGAGGGCCGGGCCGCCGGGGGTCGAGGGGGTGGGGCCTGGGCCGGTGGTGGGGACCAGGCCTGGGGCCCCCGACTTCGACCCGGGGCGGGCCGAGGCTCCCAGCTGAGAAGTGGCGGGCGGGATCCAGGTAACTATCTGGTGCGGATCGGGCAATGGTCGTTCGCGCTGCAGAGGAGTGAAAGTCGAAGTCTAGGGAGGGTCGCGGTGTCACCCCCTTACCTGGGTTCCGCCGACAAGGGTGGGAGGAGTTAAATTCTTGTGTGTGTGTGTGTGTGGGGGGGGGGGGTCATGTGCACACCACGCCCCTACAGGAAGAGAGAGTGTGTGTGTGTGTGTGTGTGTGTAAACTTAGGAGGGGGCGACAGGGATGGGCTCCCGTACTGAGAAACTGGAATACTGTGGAGCTACTGCAGGCCGACTCAGGCCTCAAAAATTCCAGGAGAGTGCTCTCGGGAGTGGCCCTAGAAAGGAGTTTGACAGAGATTGGGAATTACATCCCTGGCACAGTTTTGGAAGCAGATGGGGAGGTAAGGGTTCAAGGAATGATAGCAAGGAATGAACGTAGAAAGTGCCAACATCTCGGAATGGATTTAGTTCAGTTGGAAAGAGCTGGACGATTAAAACGTTGCACATCCTAAGAAGCTTGGAAGATGTAGGTCCATTAGAAACAGGAGGGGGACGTTCATTTCTGTTTCTTAGGAGAGTCTCTAAACACCATTAATGCTTTTGGTTACTTTTTGAAGTGGAATATATACAGTCCTTCTTCATCATGACTCATATATATATATATATATGACTATTTTTGGGTGTAATATGTGGATGAAGCAGTTGCTTTCTTGTGGAATGACTAATGAAGGTTTTTTTTTTTTTTTAAATGATAGGACACAGTATAAGGGATCTACTTTAGATAGGAAAGGAGAACTAGAAAGTCTCAGGAATCTATTTGGGTATATACTAGAATAGAGAATGCCATAATGTTTAAATGTTCCACAGGTTTACACAGAAATCAGCCTCCTGGGCCAGGCTGATTCTAAGGCCTGTTTCTTTTCATGATCCTGAGCCGAAGACATACGGGCCATTCCTAACAGTGGATGTCTTACCCTCCCTGAGCAAGAGATGGGATAGTACCTGGGATCTGTCCATCACCAGACTTTGGGCTTGATTCGCCAGCTGAATGAAGGGATGTAACCGACCTCTGGGAGGGACACTAAAGCTTGCAGTGGGGGGGGAGGGGCCTGGACACACCCCTTCCCCCCCAGACTCCTCCCCTTCAAGGTCCACTCAGCCATGGACTTCGAACCAGGGTAAGAGGAGAGAAACTGCACTTCCTTTTGTGGATCTGATTTGGGGTTCTCAGCTTTGGAAATGGAGTGCTGGACGGGGGTTTGATGATCTCCAGGAGAGCAACTGAGAGAAGAGAAGAGAGGTAAGATTCCTGTCTAAATTTCCACTTGGTGTCTTGTTCCTGTGCAGAAAGTGTTGAGTGAGGCATAGTCAGAGGACACTACTAATCATTTCAGGGCACAGGAGGACGATGACCATTCCCCTGATAAGATGAACACACAGGATGCTTCACCTCTGCTTTACTTTCTTTGGGCATAGACCTGTTCCCAACTTCTCCTTACCCAGGCAGGAGAGGTACTTTGTAAGGAAAACATGGAAAGAATTCAGGCTTTTGAAGGGAGGTTGGATTAGTTACTTTTAAGAGCTTTTCTAACACTGAGATAATAGTATTCCAAGTCACTTTGTGCTAAGACTCTGGAATGGATTACCCATGCAGAGACAGGCTGCTCTATTTTGGGGAGCAACTGAATAGGACTGCCATGTAGGGAGGGTAGGAGATGATGTAGATAACCTCCTAAGTTGTCTCTCCTCCTCCTTCCCTTATGGGGAGTTTAGGCTATACAACCTTATGGAAAGAAAAGAGAAACAGAACACTAGTTTGGGAATGATAAGATGTAAGTTCTAGCTCTGACTTTCTTAAATCTAGTCTGTATGCAACTGCAGATATCTTGGTTAACTTCTACTGTGGTCTCTTCATCTGCAAAACTGGATAACTAACTTTCTCAGTCTACTCTAAGGTTGTTGAAAGAAACAAACAAAATAATGAGGGATGTACCCAGGGCAATGTACCTATAAAACAGCAAAATTGATATTATGTACCTATTTAATTGTTACATAGAGAAAAGCTCTGAATTAAGAATTCTGTTTTTTTTTTTTTTAATTAGTGTGCTTGCAGAAGCTTTAGAGTATATCCTTAACTAAAAGCCTGCCTGAATTTCTTGGTGCTGCTTAAATGGTTCATGGGGTTGTCAGTTGTAGAAAGATTTCTCCCAAGAGAACTTAAACTGAGAGGATGCTGCCAGATAATACATTGATTTTGGTGTCTTATGGCTATCTGGTAAGCTTGGCAGTTTTCCACTTTGGGGTAGCAGATTAATGAGTGGAGGAAAGTTTGGAGCCCTGGTGGTGCTGTGGTTCAAGCACGAGGCTGCTAAACTAAAGGTTGGTGGTTCGTCCGTGGGAGAAAGATGTGGCAGTATGCTTCCATGAAGATTTACAGCCTTAAATTCCCTATAGGGTATTTCTACTTTGTCCGATAGGGTCACTATGAGCTGAAATCAACTTGACGGCAGTGGGTTTGGTTTGGTTCTTTTGGAGGAAAGTTTAAGTTAAGGACCAAAATGAGATGCAGCTTAATTTCTTGGAGTGATCATGGGGTCTTTCCTTCCTGTGTTATAAGCTCTTCTCTTCTGTACTTTGTTGTTATTGCTAGTATTGTAAGGTGCCATTGAGTTGACTGTGACGCATAGCGATGCTGTATGACAGAAGAAAACGGTTCCATAGGGTTTTCTTGGCTGTAATCTTTACAGAAACAGATAATCTCACTTTTACGATGACAGGTTTCTAATATGACATCTCTTTGTTGTTGTGTGTTGTTGAGTCCATCTCATAGCGACCCTATAGGACAGAGACCTGTCCTGTCCTATAGAGTTTCTTAGTCTGTAATCTTATGGGGGCAGATTGCCAGGTCTTTTCACTTCTCTGAGCCCTTTATATTTTCACAGGCTATCTTCTCCACATAAAGCAGACTTACTTGTTCATATTTATCTCTCACCTCCTGCCCACTCCTTTGAAGTCCACTTTACTTATGTCAAAATGCTTGCTCTTCTCAGTGACAGCAAACAGAGCAGAAAGAGGGGTGAGCACAGTATTGGGAGTTTAGAGATGCAATGGGGTATGGTGGCGTAGCTGAGGGGCAGGAGGCTTGCCTTTAAGCATCTCTCTACCTCTTACCAGCTGATTAACACCTGGGCCTCATGTTCACTGGAGGCTGGCAACAGGGACTAAGGCCATCTGCCAGCTGAAAATCCTGTATTTATGATTTAATACCCCCACTCCCCTTTCTTCCTTGCCGTATAGAAGTCCTTGATTGCCCCTAGTGGTCTGAAGACAGGGCTGGCAGGCCTGAGTGGAGTCACTGGTCTTGAGCTTCTCCTCTTCTGGTGCTGATGCTGGGGAGCCCTTTTGAGGCCAGGCTACTGCTTTAAAAGGTCCAGTTTTCAGGCAGGGGTGTCACCTTCCCCTGCTTTGCCTGGCAAGTTCTTGGTGCCAGTCTTTGCTTAAGCACAGGGATGTGTGGTCCCAGGTTGCCTCCTCAGCCATCTCTGGAATCCCACAGTTTCAGAAGGCTTTCTTCATCCTGTCTTGGAATGAATGTACTGTCCTGCAAGTGCCTGTGAGTGCTTCGAAGCACTCGAAGTACCAAGGAGTTCTGTTGTAGTTGTATAGTGCTTATATTATGTAAAGTGTCCAGTCTGTTGTGACAGTTTTCCTTCACTGCATTGTTGTAAGGAGGACAGAGCAGAGATTATTCCCTGAGTTTGATATATGAGGGGAAGCTACAGAAGCTCCAAACAGGAAGGGCTTGCCTAAGAGTGTGGATTGGCAGACACTGTAATCGCCTGCTCTGTACTCTGCCGCTTCTATAGAATCTGAACTGACTAGGGGCATCTGGATTCTGCTGCGAATTTCCAGGGAGAAGAACTTGTTGCCCTGTTAGAAAGCCTCTCTGGTAAGACATTTCTTCCTTACCGTGAGCCAGAATTCCTGTTATCCCTTTAACTTCCACTGAAAGCCCTAGTTCAGCCCTCTGCCTGACCCTTCGGCAAGATAATACTCTTAAGACAGCTAATGGGCCTTCTCACAGAGGCATGAGGACACCAGGACACTTCCTTCTGGACCCTGCTCAGACACAGCACTCTTTGGGTGTCAAGCCAACTATGACCAGTGATAGACGTAACCAAAAGTTGTATGAGTATTTTTGCTGAATTTATTTACACTTTTTTTTCTTCCAAGAGGAATTATAGGTGGCTAACCAAATTACATCTCACAGAAATTGCACAGCAATTACTGTGTTAATCTTTTCTACTTTCTTTTGACCTTGATGAACTGAGCTTTTAAGTTTCTATGGCGTGCAAGGGATATTGGGAAGAAGAAAGGGGGGAAAATAGAACACTGATTTAAAACTTCGTTTTTTCTCTCTGATGGTTTTAAGACAAGATCTTTCTTAAAGTTCAGAGCATGAATCTTTTCCAGACTGTAAAAAAAATTCATGGTATCTTGGTTTATGGGAGTGAAATTTTCTTAAACAATTTTCACTTCCTCTTTTCAGTTCTCTTTTGGGTAGGGGTGGGGGTGGGGCTGGGGGTGGGCAGTATAGAATGTTGCCCCTTCTACTTCTCTCTTATCCTGTGACTTGATTCTCCCATTTCTTCCAGTTTCATATAATCCAATCCCAGTTTCATCCCCAGAATCCAGGTGTCTGGTACTGTGTTCTGTCCCCCTTTCCCCATCTCTATCACCAGAACTTTGGACCTGTTTTTCCAAGTTAATTTGGCACTTCTTTCCCTGACTTCCTGCCTCTCACACCAGCTATTTTTTCTTGCTTCCATCCAAGAATTCAGTCTATCCTCATGTTCTAAACTTTCCTTTTCTTCTTGGAACAGTCCTTTTGCAGTCAGGGAATTTTTATTCTTAGATCTTCCTGTTAGTCTTGGAACTTAGATCCTTCTAAAGTAAACAAAGGACTGTACAGATGGGATGTGAGTTATGATGCACAGATAGTTCCTTGTTCTCTTCCGCCTTAGGTGGAGAAAGATTGAGTTAGAGGTGGGAATCTCCTTATGGAGTGTTTGGACGCTGTCATCTTTCAGCACCCCACTATGTCCTTCTTTCTGGAGGGTGATTTTAGCCCTTCATACCTTGGAGCTCCAAACTCATGTTTCCCAATTTAACACTTTTAGGAAATGTTACTGTTTTCCTTCTTGCCTTAACAACTGAATGGGAGCATGCAGGGCCCCCAAACTACCAAACTCCCTTCACAAAGAAAGCATTGAGAGATGGCAGAGGTACAGAGACACTGTCCACTGGTTGGCATATGTGTGTGGGCTCCAGTCTCTCATCACAGTGCATGCAGTCAGTTAAACTGGAGAGTTAAGAGACACACACACACACACATACATACACAGTGCAGCTCCACTGATGCGTCAGCTCAGGCTTTTCTCTCACCCTGCTCCTCCAGCACCAGGCTCCAGTGCTGCTTCTACAAAGACTTCTCTTCTGTCCCACTGTGCATCTGTTGTGCTGGATACACAGCACTATCTCAGAGGGCACTTGTCCTTAGGAGGCCATAAAGGGAGGGAATGAGCACCCAGTTTGGAGTTAGGAATGCATGGGTTTAAAGGCTGGCCATGCCTTTACTAGGTCTTGGGGTCTTCAGCAAGATGTCAGATTCCTCATCTGTTGGATGGGGATGATAATGCACTCTGCAGAACTGCTGGGAGGTTTAAAGGAGAGGCTGTGGAAGGGGGTCTGGCATGTAGATACCTGTGCCTGGTGGCCCCTTACCCCTTAGTAATTCTGTTTGGCACTTCACCTCCATGTAGGGTCCTTTAGGGTATGCCTCATCTTTTGTTTCTCTAGAACACAGCACAGTTCCTGGTTTCGAAAAGAAAAAATGAGGGAGCAAAGTCACCAGGAACCACACACTGCAGAGTTCCAAGCTGCTCTGGTGTTCCGGAACACAGAGTGGGATGTGGATGGAGGATAGTATGTCCTGATCACATAATGAGGCTGGTACTGGACTCATTCTCAAGAAAGTCACCTGCACAGAGCAGACAATAGTTTCTCAGCTCTCCACCCTCACTTCTCAGGTCAGATGGTGAGAGAGGTGAGTGGTGCGTGGTGGGGAGTTGAGGCTTCTACAGAGTCAGGTAGGAGAGGATCTTGGTGAGAGGAAGCAAGGCTGATGATACACAGATTAATAAAATAGGCTGAGTGGAGATTAGCAGCCATCTTTGTGAGTTCCAAAATGGCTCATCCTCTGGCATCTGGCTTGCACGGAGTGGCCTGCTGCAGAATCCAGGGTTCAGGCCTCAGGCCTGGGTGCTTAGGGAAACCAATTCTCTGCTTTGGATTGGTGCTGCCTCTTAGTACTCTCCTCCAGTCCCTGATCTTCTGTCTTTCTCCCTCCCATTTCAGACTTTGCTCATGGTTCAGGTTACAAGCATTTTGTCTATTGCAGAGATTGCCCTCCCTTGATCTACCTGGGTCCTGTTGCTATCCTCCCCTTCCACCTACAACCCGTCCTCCTTGTTCAGGTGTCTTACCCTCCTCTCCTCTAAAATACCAAATACCACCACGTGTTTGAAATGCTTCCCTCTTCTTTCATCCCTGTCACAGGGTTACCAGAATAACCTATGATTGATTCCTTCCCTTCTTAGGTCTGGTTGTTCTATCCTGGAGCCAGGCCTATCTCCTCTCCTTGCACTTTGATTCAGAACAGCTCATTCCCCACCCCTAGAAGAAAAAAATTAAAAATAAAGAAAAGGAAACAAAACAGCTGGCCCTCATTTTGTTTCCACAGCAGGTGTTTCTTCCCTGGCTTCCTTTCTGGCACCCTGGTTTCTGTTCTCACATCCCTGCACCATGCACCCTTCTGTTGTGCTCAACTTTGCAACCTCTTGCTGGCGGCCTGGACCCCAGAGCCTTGGCATTGGCTGTGGTGAATACCCAGCCCAGGCCACCCTGCCAACATCAGGCAAGTGCCCCTAGCCACCCTACTAGGCCATGGGCACCTGAGCAGGGTAGAGGAGACACCTGGAGCCCTCTGGATTGGAGGTAGAGTTTGCGAGTTGGGAGGGGGTAACCGTTGTGAGAAGGGATGGGACCAACCATTAAGAGCTGTTTTCACAGGAACCTCCCGAAGTTAGGAGCTCAGGAAAACTTGGGTTGTTTAGGAGGCAGGTAGTTAAGAAGAGTATGGGAGAGGAGCTGGGTGCAGGAAGAAGGGGTCGGGGCTGTCCCTTCCTGGGCGCGGCGCGGTGAGGACGTAGAGGGCCAGAGCCCGGGACGAATTGGAGCCGGCCGGGCGCAAAGAAGCCGGCCCCGCCCCTCGGCCCGCCCTGATCCCTCCCCGGGGAAGGGCCACGTTGCCCGCCCGGCGGTCGGCCCCTGCCGCGGCGCAGGAAGGGCCGGCCAAGAGGAAGGCGCCGGCACCTAGAGAGCCCCTGGAGCTCGCTGTACAGCGGGCGGTTACTTTGCGCCCCGACGGGCGGGCCAAATTCGCGGACAGGGAAGTTGGGAGAACGTGGTGAGTATGGTCCGGGAACGCCGGGTTTGTACAGTTCTGGGCTTGTCCTCGGGAGGGAGGCCCCGCGGGCGTGGAGAGGGCGCTACGGAGCCTTGAGTCCGGGTTTGCGAAGCTGCCACTTTTCGAGCTCTTCGTGTCGCCAGAAAACCCTGGTGCTTGTGAGCCCCAGCGAGAGTATCTTGTCCCGGGCCGCCTGGCGCCCCGGTTGTGCGTCCTCACCGTGTGGGGAAGTCGGAATTTTGCGTTCTGCTTTCGGAATCCCAGGCCTCCAGCTGTTGGAAGGAGGGCGGTCTTAGCGTGATGGGGAGGTGATTGTGAAACTCGGGCGCAGGGCGTACGTGTGTGTGTGTGTGTGGGGGGGGGTTTCAGGCAGGAGGTGGGATCGCTGGGGAGGGTTTGAGGAAAGGGAATGGGAGATGGCCTTACACCAAGCTCCTTTTCTCCTCAGCCATAAGGACAAAATTGACTCAATTTTGAAATGTGTTTATTGACAAAACTTTTTTCCTACTTGTTTGCTGACGTATGTGAAGTAGGGGGCTGCTGAGACATCCTGAGACGTGCAGGTCCCCATCTCAAACAGATGGACGCTGGCCTGTGTGTCCACTGAAAACTGAGCTGAAGGTGGGGCACTACCTTGGTTAACCCTTGCCTCAGTGGTGTGTTCACAGCCTTTGCTTTAGAACCTCACTGAGGGAACATTATGTTCTTTTGTTTGTAATATTTTCAGACTTTTTTTTTTTTAATTTGCTCTTAGTTGCTTACATTTTCCAGGTTATGCCTCCCATGCTGAATCACAGCTACTGGACCCTTCCCATTACTGGAGACCATAGAGCTAATCTGGATTCCTGCTTATGTGTCTGTTTTACCATTATCATTCTCTAGGTTAGAAAATGGGCCTGGTGGCTTAGTGCCTAAGGCATTTTACTGCTAACCAGAAGGCTGGAGGTTCAAACCCACCAGCCACTCTTTGGAAGGAAGGTTGGGAATCTACTTTCATAGAGATACCGCCTTGGAAACCCAAGGAGGGGTGGCTGTGAGTCGGATCCAACTTGACGGCAGTGTGTTGCTTTGTTTTCGTTAGCTTAGAAAACATTGCAGAATGTCTAACCTCAGTGGCACGTATGTGACATGTTAAACTCATTTCCTGTTTGGGGTTTGGGGAAATTGTCACCATCTTCTTCAGTGTTAGAAGCTAGGTATCTTGAAGATAAGAAGCTCTGGTAGTGCAGTGGTTAAGTGCTAGAAGACTGTTAACTGACAGTGATGGAATCTACTAGCTGCTCTACAGGAGAAAAGATCTGGTGATCTTGCTCCCATAAAGATTGCAGCCTAGGAAGCCCAATGGGTTGGTTCTCCTGTGTCTTGTAGGGTCACTATGAATTGGAATCAACTCTATGGCACACAACAGCAACAACAGCAACCTTAGAGATGGATCCAAATCAACCCCCTCATATTACAAATGAGGGAACCAAGCAAGGCACAAGTGGGTCAAGTACCTTGTCCAAGGTTTCTTGGCTTGCTAGTGCTAATTGCCTGAATCCCAGATCCTCATTCTTTTTGCTGCACTAGCACTATACTTCCTTTTAGCCTTTTCTTTTCCAGAGTAAATAACCTACATTCCCATCCTCCTAGGTCTTATTCTCTGAGCCTTGAATTATTTAGTGTATTCTCTGACTCCCTTTCAGTCCTTCCATCCTTCTGAAACTATGGAGCCTGCTACATGATACAGGAGTCTACCAGAGGCATAGTAATGAATAAGTAAGCAATTCAGTTAGGTCTTCATTATCTGTGACATGTTTGATACTTTCTGAATTTTTTAGGCAGTGCTTTTATCTGTCAACATTCCTATCACCTCCATACTTGATTTTAAAGCTAAATATGGCTTCTCCATTATTGTTCCCAATTGGAATTTGACTATCTGGTGTTTACTTGGTGTTTAAGGAGTATTTTTGCCAGAGACAGGGCACTGACTGGAGAATACCATGAAATCAGAATATTAGAAAGAGATCACACAGCTCCTAGACAGTCCTTCAAATGAAGAAACTGAGACACGTAGAAGTTAATGGGACCTGCCCAGAGGCCTCCTGGTTTTGGCTGAGGTTTTTATATGCTGAAAAGTCTTATTCCTTGTCTCCCACCACAATGCAGATGTCTTTGTACTTGGTGCCATGGAGCAGCTGTATCACTTTCCTAAATGAGTTGTGAACACTGCTAGCAAACCTAAGCCAATTTTAAGTGTGTGCTTTGAAGCAAATCTCAAATAACAGTATATCCATCAGGGACTCAGGTCAGGATTAAGGTCTGTTGTTCGGTTCTAGGAAAGAAAGATGCAACAGATTGCATTTTTTTCAAAATGGTGACACCCATAAGTAAGCCCTCTTACATACTCTTAAAATACGACTTTGTCCTCCTCCCACCTAGTGGTGGGGTTTATGGTTTTCTCCCATTGAAAGTGGGCAGGGAGCCATGTGTCTCCTACCAGTGAGTAAAGCAGAAGTGATCTACGGCTGGATCAGAAAAAAAGATGCTTTACTTGGCTTATTCTCTTTCTTGGGACATTCACCTTTGGAACCCAGCCATCATGGTAAGAGGAAGCCCAGACTACATGGAGAGGACATGTGTAGGTGTTCAAGGCAGCAGCTCTGTGAAAGTGTCAGCAATAGCCAACATCAACATGTGAGAATGAGCATTTAGTTGAGTCCAGGCCCTAGCTTTCAAGTCTTCCAGCTGCAACCCCAGACATGATACGGAGGCAGGTCATCTCCTCTATGCCCTACTGTTCAAATTCTGACCCATAGAAACTGAAAGGTAACAAGTGACTGCTATTGTTTTAAGACACTACGTTTGGGGTCATTTATTATTTAGGAATAGGATAGTAAGGAATGTGAATAGAAGCAGGGCCCTGAAAACTTGGACTTGGAATCTGAGCACAGAGGGTAGGGAAGAGCACTTTCTGTTTGAAAGGTGCAGTGCAGTGAATTGCTTTTATATGCCCCTTCTAGCCATGGTCTTGTAACTCCTATGAAATGATTGGGTGAGACGATGCAAATAAAGTACATGGAACCCTTGTGAGGATTGGACAGTGTGTTAATGTAAATAAGGTACATGGAAGCTTTATAGAGGTGGGATTATGCAGAAAAGGTACTTGTAGCCTACCAAGGATATTGGTCAGTTTTCTCATCCAACTAGGCTTGAAAAGAGCCAATTCCAGAGGTTGTGGGACTTTCATTCCCATCAAGAAGATCTGGAAGCAAAGTGAGTCCTTTGGACCCAGAGTCCTTGCACTGAGAACTCAGGAGAGAGTTGTAAACTAGAGACAGCACAAGATGGCACAATGGACTTCCTGGGCCATAGAACAAGATGGCTGCAGTGGGCTTACCAACACATGGAGTGAGAGAGAACTGAGCTCCTTTGGACAGGAGGCTTGCTGGTGGAATGGGATGTCTCCAGACACTTACTGGTAGAACTGAAGAGTTGTAACACTTGCCAAAGAAGGGCGAAGTCCTGCCTGCAGGCATGGCTGAGAAGAAGTCATCCTGATTAAAAGAAGAGCTGTATCCTGAGTTGTTCCTGTTACTTCCAAGTTGATCCTGATGGCAAGTTGTAGCCTGTTGCTTCTCATAAACTCGTAATTATGAGTATGGTCTGTGAGTTCTGTGTGGCCTTTGCAGTGAATTATCAAACCCAGCAGAGAGGAAGAGAGTGCCATGGAATGGACAGCTGGTGTCAGAATTGGTAAAACAGTTGGAGAGTGGAGGCATGTCTGACCTCTGCTTCATAACAATCAGCTTTGGGCTCTGTTGATTTTGATTCTCTCTCCTCCTGAAGGTCTGACACCACCATTTTTGCACAAGGTTATGTACATTCCGTTTTATTAATTGTTTTAGTCACTTGTTGCTTTGTAATAAATCACCCCAAAACTTAGCAGCTTAAAACAAAACAATCATTTTATCAGTATCTCAGTTTAGGTAGTTTTTGCTCATGGTCTTTCATATGGTTGTGGTCAGATGGTGATTGGGGCTGGGATCATATGGAAGGCTTCCTCCTATGTGTAGTGATAATGCTGGTGCTCAGCTGGGAACTTAGTGGAACAGTCAACTCCAGTACTTACAGGTGCCCTCTGTAAGTAACCTGGGCTCTTTTAACAGGAATGGCAGCTATCTAGGAGTTAGAGGGTATTTCAGATTTTTAGGAGTAATGGGGGCTGATAGAGTGTGGAGGATTAGTGGGACATGCCTTTTTCTTGTTAGATGTCTGTCCTAGTGTCTTCTCAGAGTTTGTTTCAGAGCAGGTACATGATATATGTTGAGTGAATGAGTAGTTCAGGACCAATGACTTGTTCCAGGTTCTCCCTTATCGATGTCCCCAACTGGAAACATGTTAATGGATGAGACTGTTCATAGCTGTGAGCCATGTCACTATATTGAATTTTTGAAAAGTTTTTTATTTGGAAATAATTTCATACTTTAACAAAAAGTTGTAAGAAAAAAATAGGTTAAAAAAAAAGGTATGTTACATTTCCTTTACTCAGATTCTGTGTTTTTTTTTTGAACCAATAGAGAATAAGATGTTAATATCATAACCCCCAACCCCTAAATACTTTGGTGTGTTGTTGTTGTTGTTGTTGTTAAGTGCCGTCGAGTCGTTTCCGACTCATAGCGACCCCATGCACAGCAGAACGAAACACTGCCCGATCCCGCACCAGCCCCACAATCCCTGCTATACTCGAGCCCATCATCGCAGCCACTGTATCAATCCATCTCGTTGAAGGCCTCCCCCTCTTTCGTCGACCCTCCACCCTACCAAGCATGACATCCTTCTCCAGGGAATGGTCCCTTCTTACAACATGAGCAAAATAGGTGAGACGAAGTCTGGCCATTCTTGCTTCCAAGGAGCATTCTGGCTGCACTTCCTCCAGGACAGATCTGTTAGTTCTTTTAGCAGTCCATGGTACTTTCAGCATTCTTCGCCAGCACCACAACTCAAAAGCATCAACTCTTCTTCGGTCTTCCCTATTCATTGTCCAGCTCTCACATGCATACAAGGTGATTGGAAATATCATGGCTTGTGTCAGGCGCACCTTAGTCCTCAAGGAGATATCCTTGCTCCTCAGCACTTGAAACAGTTCCTTCGCAGTTGACTTTCCCAATGCTACACGTCGTCTAATGTCCTGACTGCTGCTTCCGTTGGCATCGATTGTAGAACCAAGCAATGTGAATTCCTTGACAACCTCAATCTTCTCTCCATTGATTGTGATGCTGCTCATTGGTCCAGTTGTGAGGATTTTTGTTTTCTTTATGTTGAGATGTAATCCATACTGCAGACTGTATTCTTCAACCTTCATCAGTAGGTGCCTTAAGTCATCCTCACTTTCAGCAAGCAAAGTTGTATCGTCTGCTTTGGTGTGTATTACTTACAAATTCTCTTAAAGAAACACAGTACAGATATGTGTTGCTTCAGGATCAACATCCCACAGTATGATGAGTTTTTTTTTTTTTTTTAAATGGGAAAGCTACACTTCTTTTGTTTATTATTTTCTCATAACAGTTTTAAACATCCTGAATCCAGACTCCTGCAGCACTGGACCACAGGTGGTATACAGGCAAATGAGGCAGAGGACATGGCTCTGGGTATGGGCGCTTGGTTTTTGTCCTGGGGCAGTGAGGACTGCAGGTTAGGCTTCTGCTGCTGCTCAAGAGAGTGGAACACCAGGCTATGCTCCACTCCCACTCACTTCCTTTCCTCCCGCTGCCGCCTTCTCAGCCACTGCTGCTGTTCATTCTCCCAGCCTATGCCAACAGTAGCTGCAGTGGCAGCAGCAGGAGTGGTGACAAGGACAACTGGAAGTGGGTTCCCATAGGGTTTTAATACAGTGTTTGCAGAATGGCCACATCATCCGATGTCCTGTTTCACAGAACATATTATGGATGTTAAGTAATGCATACCTGTATAGTATAAGTGATTTATATTCCAATTCTGTCATTTTACCCAAAAAGGTCTTTTTTTAAAAAATAGCTTTATTGAGGTATAATATGTCAGAGTAACTGGTACATATTTAAAGTATACATTTAATAAGTTATACATTTGATAAGTTGTACATTTGATAAATTGTACATCTGATAGGTACACACTTGTGAAACAATGATTACAATCAAGATAAACATAATTCATCACCACCAAAAATTTCCTAATGCTTTCATAAAACCTTCCCCGCTTCTTGGGAGCTCTGGTGGTGTAGTGCTTAAGGCATTTGGCTGCTAACCAGAAGGCTGGCAGTTCAAACCCACCAGCCACTCCTCAGAAGGAAGGTTGGGCAATCTGCTTCCATAGTGATACCGCCTCGGAAACCCAAGGAGGGGTGGCTGTGAGTCGGATCCAGCGCCATAGCAGTGTGTTGCATTGTTGCATTCCCCTCTTCTTTACCCATCCCTTCCCATTCCCAGGCAACCACTGGTCTGCTTTTTACTACTATAAATTAGTTTACATGTTCTAGAGTTTTATGTAAGTGCAGTCATACTCTCTACTCCTTTTTGGTCTGACTTTTTTCATTTCATGTAATTATTTTGAGATTTCATTGTGTTGTATATATCATAGTTTGTTGCTTTTTATTGCTGAATAGTATTCCATTCTATGGATAAACCACAATTTAATATTCATTCACCCGTTGATGGGCCTTTAGGTTGTTTCCAGTTTTTGTTAATTATGAATAAAGTTACTGAAAACATTTCTGTAAAGGTATTTATATGGACTTTTTTTTTTTGACATATGGTTTTACTTCTCTTTGGTGTATACTTAGGAATAGGCTTGCTGGGTCATACAGTGACTCTGTGTTTACCATGACAGTCTGCCAGACCCTTACAAAAGAACATTCGATCCATACTTCACATCATATTGAAAAATTAATATAAATCAGACCTAAATGTAACATAAAACTATAAAGCTTATAGATAAAAACATAGGGAAAAAAAATTTCGGTGACCTTGATTTAGGCAAAGGTTTCTTAGATACAATGCCAAAAGCATGATATGTAAAAGAAAATAAAAAACTGATAATCAGATGGCATCAAAATTAAGAACTTCTGTTCTTCAATAAACACTGTTAAGAGTGTTTTTCCAGTTTGATGAGTGAGAAATCGTATCTCAATATAGTTTTAATTTGCATTTCTCTATAATGAATGAAGTGGAATATCCCTTCATATGTCTAAGAGCCATTTTGATAACTTTTTGATTTTGAGTTACTTTTGTTTTCTTTCCCATTTTCCTATAGAATGTTTAGCCTTTCTTTTCTCTTATTTTTAAAATGTTCTTTCTGTTAGGATATTAGCTCTTTATTCGTGATGTATGTTACACATAGTCTCTCCCAGGTTGTCATTTGTCTTGGCTTATGGTATTTTTAGCCATTAAAAAAGTATTAAAATATTTTTAAGGAGTAAAATTTATCAGTCTTTTCTTTTATTGCATCTGGATTTTTAATTCTAGTTAGAAAGCCTTTCCCTATACCCAGGTAACAGAGACATGAATTCACGTTTTCATCTAGCACTTGTATTGTTTGATTTTTTTAAAATTTACATTTCACATCTACTTGGGAGTTAATCCTCATGTACACATCTAGTTTTATCTCTTTCCAGTGGCTGTCTAGGGTCACTATGAGTCATAATTGACTTGACAGCACACAACAACAACATCATGTGCTTGTTATAACACTACTCATAAGACCATATTTGCTCCTAGTAATTTTAAATATCACCTTTATTATACACTAGATTTCTGTGTGTAGTTGGGTCTGTCTCTGGACTTTTAATTTTATTTCATTGGATTGTCTATTTAAGTAAGTTGGGGGCTGACTTGATGTTAGCTAACAATAACAACAGCTACCACACAGTTTTAATTATAGAGACTGTGAGGTATGCAGTACCTTAAAATCTGGTATTAATCTCTCTTCATAATTCATTTTCATTGTTTTCCTAGATATTCTTGCATGTGTAATGTTTCATATTCACTTTAATGTCAGTTGTCCAGCACTATAAAAAAAGTATTGTTAACTGGGATTGTACCTGACATCTTGATGTTGAGATGTCCTAAACCAAGAACATTCTCAAGTCTTCTTTTATGACTTTCAGGAATTACAGTTTCCTTCATAAAAATTTTAAATGTTTCTTGTTAAGTTTATTTCTAAGTGTTTTATCAGTTTCATGGCTCCTGTAAACAGTGTTTTCTCATCCATTACTTTTTCTAATGGGTTATTATTTGTGGATATGGAGGCTTGTGATTTTTACATGGTAATCTTTATATCCTGATACCTTGGTCAGTTCTTTGTATTGGTTGGTTTTAACATTGATTCTCTAGAATTTTCCTGACATATTCTCACAGCCTCAGCAAATAGAGATTGTTTTGCTTCTTTTCTGCTTCTTCCTGTAATTGTTTTCTCTAGTCCAATTGCATTGGCTAATATTTCCAGAAGAAAGTTAAATAGTAGTGGGCATCTTGGCTTTGTTTCTAGCATTAGTAGAAATGCTTTCAGTCCTTCCTTATTATTTTTATTATTTTTCAAACCTGTAATCTTAAGGCAGTTTGATTTGAGGAATGGAAGGCAGATGTTCTCACTACCCCCTCCTGCCCCCTCGCCCCAAGCTCTGAATAGAAGATAGGAACTGAAATCTGTCAGATAGGGAAGGAAGAGTGGAGATCCTTTGCTCCAACTCCTTCCACCAACATCACTCTCTACTTCCCTCTCAAAAACATAATACTCTTCTGAGGCACATTAATTCATTCTGGAGTGGTGGAGCATGTTGTCCCTATTGCATGTCTGTCTCCCATGCAGGTTGATCCCTTAGATTAGGGGAAGGGCAGTTCTTTTCTAAGATAGCTGGAGTCAGCCTTCTGGTCTCTCTCATTCCTCACTTGTTTACCTGTTCCTGCCCTACATATTGCTCTACCCCCTAAGGGTATGGAATCACATGCCTTTGTGGTGATGGTTCTCTCTCTCCTCTCCTTAGGTACATGGCTGTTTCCTGATCCTGAAGCCCAAAGGAAACTTCCCTAGAACGGTGAGCAAGGCAGCCAGGTGTACAGAGGGCAGCCCAGAGCCCTACCCTTGCCCCCACCCTCCCCCGTGGGGGCCAGGATGCTGAAGAAGCAGTCTGCAGGGATTGTGCTGTGGGGCGCTATCCTCTTTGTGGCCTGGAATGCCCTGCTCCTTCTCTTCTTCTGGACACGCCCAGCACCTGGCAGGCCGCCCTCAGACAGTTCTCTTGATGACGACCCCGCCAGCCTCACTCGTGAGGTGATCCGCCTGGCCCAGGACGCTGAAGTGGAGTTGGAACGTCAGCGGGGATTGTTGCAGCAGATTAGGGAGCACCATGCTCAGTGGAGGCAGCGGTTGAGAGTGCCCACTGCGGGCCCCCCTGCCCCACCGCATGTGCCTGTGACCTCACCGCCAGCAGTGATCCCCATCCTGGTCATTGCCTGTGACCGTAGTACTGTACGGCGCTGCCTGGACAAGCTGCTGCATTATCGGCCCTCGGCTGAGCATTTCCCCATCATTGTCAGCCAGGACTGTGGGCATGAGGAGACAGCCCAGGTCATTGCCTCCTATGGCAGCGCCATCACGCACATCCGGCAACCTGACCTGAGCAACATTGCTGTTCCGCCCGACCACCGCAAATTCCAGGGCTACTATAAGATTGCACGGCATTACCGCTGGGCTCTGGGCCAGATCTTCCACAGGTTCAAGTTCTCAGCAGCTGTGGTGGTTGAGGATGACCTGGAGGTGGCACCAGATTTCTTTGAGTACTTTCAGGCCACCTACCCAATGCTGAGGGCTGACCCCTCACTCTGGTGTGTGTCTGCCTGGAATGACAATGGCAAGGAACAGATGGTGGACTCTAGCAAGCCTGAACTTCTCTACCGCACGGACTTTTTCCCTGGCCTGGGCTGGCTGCTCTTGGCTGAGCTCTGGGCTGAATTGGAGCCCAAGTGGCCCAAGGCCTTCTGGGATGATTGGATGCGCAGGCCAGAGCAACGACAGGGACGGGCCTGTGTGCGGCCTGAAATCTCGAGAACGATGACCTTTGGCCGCAAGGGTGTCAGCCATGGGCAGTTCTTTGATCAGCACCTCAAGTTCATCAAGTTAAACCAGCACTTTGTGCACTTCACCCAGCTGGACCTGTCCTACCTGCAGCGGGATACCTACGACCGGAATTTCCTTGCACGTGTCTACAGTGCTCCCCTACTACAGGTGGAGAATGTGAGGACCAATGAGAGGAAGGAGCTGGGGGAGGTGCGGGTGCAGTACACGGGCAGGGACAGCTTTAAGGCCTTCGCCAAGGCCCTGGGCGTCATGGATGACCTCAAGTCAGGTGTTCCTAGGGCTGGCTACCGGGGCATTGTCAGCTTCCTGTTCCGGGGCCGCCGTGTCCACCTGGCACCACCACAAACCTGGGATGGCTATGATCCTAGCTGGAATTAGTCCATCTGCCTGTCCCTCCTGGGCCCCCTTCCTTGCCATATCATAGGCAGAGATGGGACCACAGTCCCTGGGCTGTGTTACCCTGTCTGTCTGTTATGTCTCCCTCTTGGGTCCATTTATTTTTATTTTCTTTTTAGAGTGGCATTCGAGTGCAAGATGATAGGGCCAGAGTTGGTCTCCCATTCTCAATGCGGGGGGTCAGGTCAGGGGAATCTTTTTGGGTTATATTGGGAGGTATTGGGCAAGAAACCACTGTGTGGTAGAGGGAGACTTAGGCTTGCAAGAGCCAGAAACTTCTATGTCCAGAGTTTTCTCCTGGGGCTTCTGCAGAGAGATTGGCAACTTAAGCTCTCTTCACAGGCTTCCTCTCCCCCGATCTGACTCTTCCATGAGCCCTCCCCCTGTACCTTCCCTATCTCCCTCCAGTGTAGGGGGCTGGGTTATGTGAGAAAGGGATATACTTGTGGCCAAAATGAGACTAACCAAAGGGGTTTCACCATAGGGGTTTGGTGTGGAATTGTTAGTTGTCAGGGTTTAGCACCACCTCCTCTTGTTTCTCTTCTTCCACTTGGGTGCTTTTCTTATCCCTATGACCTCTTCTCATGTCTTATTTCCTGGCAGTAAAAATCAATATTTGATTATAAGATGAGAAACTGAAGGGGAAAAGCAAGATCTCAGCTCCTCATCAGCAGTTGTGGGGTAAAGGTGATGGTGGGAAAGCCTCCCTGTGGCTAGGCAACCCCCTCCCTCATCTTTCTTCAAAGAGACAGACTCTAGTCTCCTGCTCCCATGTCCCCCAAACATCAATGCCTTCCCTGTTACTTTAGGAGGGTTTGGTGCTGGCTTTTTCAAAGAGAGAATTAGCTCCTCATGTAATTTCTTCCCCTGGGGTTTGGTGCACAGGCTCCTCCTTAAGGGTTCTGGCTTCAGATGTCTTTTCTTCCTCATTGTGAGGCAGAATAGTCAAGACCAGGACCACTCCATCCCTGTGCCAGCCCCTGCCTCAACCCCTCTGCCCCATGTATTCCCATATCCTGACAGGTTAAGATGCAGATGGGAGGTTGGAGAGGAATTTTTGTGCTTTTATTTCTTGCCTGACCTCAATTTCATGGAAGAGAGTTGAAGCTACAGAATTATTTTCAAAAATAAAGTAAAGGCTGAATTGTCTGAAAAACTTTTTTTTTTTTTGTGTGTGTGTGTGTGTGTATGTGTATGTCATAGGAAAGAGGAGGGGTTGGAAAAGGTGAACATGGGGGAAGAGAAGAAAGGAAGGAAAAATGACTGTAACTCAGGGAAAGGGCTGTAAAGGCAAGAGGAAGTGGACAGACTGAAGGAAGGAAAGCAAAATGAACAGAAGAGAAGAGTGGGAAAGGAGAAAAGCTGTGGGACAGCTGGGGAGAGATTTGGGTGTGAAAGGTGGTGCTTGAAAGTAGAGACGCAGAGAGCACCTGGATTGCTTATCTTCCCTAGAGCTAGGCTTATGGGGTCCTCAGTGGGAAGGTCAGTGAGCCCACTTCCTAGAAGCTGACCAGGCCTGGCCTGTGAGAACACAGTTTAAACCTGGTCAGTCTTCACGGGCGGGTGTCTTTGCGGGCAACCCTCTAATGACTCAGAGTTTACTGGACACCATGTGCTCCAAATATGTATCTGCTACTTAGGCTATGGCAGTGGCATTCGACTTGCTGACTGTGACCCTGGTGAATGCTGTTCATTACTGCTGTCCAGAGCATACACATATATAGATAACAAGCAGATGTTTCCTGAAACCACCCGTATCATGTGCAGTGCATTCTGATCGTTTCCATTCTACAAATTTACTTTTTGAAAAATGCTGCTTGGAATGCCAACTTGATTTCATTAGTGTGTTTGGAAAAATCTTGGGCTACTTTGTTGACAGAAGCCACTCCAAAGCTTCATACCAGTTGGTGGCCTGTGGGTGAGCTCCGTCTGGAGGAGGGTGACTAGAGGAGCCAGCTCCTGTGCCTCACTTCTGGTGCTCAGGAATGCAGGTTGGGATAGGGGGCCAGCTTTATGGATTTGTTTATGGCCTTTTTGGGTAGGGAGATGGTCCTTATCCATAATTTGCAGATAAGGAAACAGTCCCAGAGGAGCCTGGGGCATCATGCCTGTCAATTGAGTTAGTACTTGGCCTGCCAGATTCCATGTTTTGAGCTCTTTATTTAACAATAGCTTATCAATAGCCAGGCATTGTTCTAAGTGTTCTACAGTTAATATTAACACTATTTTCTTTTAATTCTCAAAGCAATCCTGGGAGATAGGTGCCCTATTGCTATTCTTTTTCCAGTGAGGAAAGAAAGGGTTCCTTTGCCCAAAGTCACAGAGCTGCTTAGGGTAGAGCTAGGATTTGACTCCAGACTCTGATTCTTCAATCCATGCTGTTAATGACAGTGTGATGGTGTGACTGTGCCAGTCTAGCCTTTACTTCCTTTCTCCGAGGTCCACACTCCCAGCCTCATTTAAGCTTCTGGGCTCTCCTTAGTTCTCAGGGCTAAGTGGATGGTGCTGCACTATAAGGCCAACCAATATAGGGAGGCTGCTGCAGGAGTGGTGGGCTGGGCTGGAGAAGACTTCCAGGAGATACTGTGGAGGTGTTATTGGACCAAACGCGGGTCCCTGCCCAGTGTGCAGTCAGGCCGAAACAGTTATACACTGAGAATGAGGGGAGAAAAAATTTATTGCAAAGCAACAGTGCAATGAGTTAGGGGTAGTTTAGTACCCAGATCTAAACTCCTTGAGATGCCATCAAACACAGTTTTTGTAGGTTTCAGGAGAGGGGGTTGTGCATATTCACAAAAGGTTGAGGAATTTGGGGTGTCAATGTGAAGTGGGTGATGATAGGGGATGGGTTACACTAGTTTCCTGTTATCAGCTGATGGGGGCTTGGGCAGAGGGAAGAGGGTCCACAAATAACTTTTGTTCCTTTTGTCCTGTTGCGCATATTAATTTACAAGTTGTTTCTAAAATACTTCCCTTTTGCCCTAGTGTGCCTGTCCATGGGACAGAGTTAATTTACAAGTTGTTGTTTGCACAGTAGTGTATCAAACAGTGTTTCTTTGCTATTGATACGGTTTTCCCTGGCCAATTCTTTGAGAAGTGGATGGCCTCTTCCTTCTTCCTAGTCTGTCTCAGTCTGTAAGCTGGGCTGATAGCTGTGCACCATATGCATCCCACTGGTTTGAAACATCAGTGACTCAGCCTCAAAACTCACATCAACAAGTCACCACGGTAGGACAAACTGACAGACAAGTTTGTCTCCCTGTTGGAAACTTCTCATACCACCCTTACCCAGGTCCCTGCAGCTGACTCCTCCTCTGTCCAGATTCCTGGCCCTTTTAATCCCCTTTTTCCTGCTCTCCCACCCTGCCGCTTTGGGCGTGCCTGAGTTCCCTCTCCTCACCTGGATCCCTGCAGCTGACTCTCCTCTGTATGGCTGACTCTCCTCTGTCCGCGTTCCTGGCTTTTAATCCCCTTTCTCCTGCTCTACCGTCCTGCTGCTTTGGGCGTGCCTGGGTTCTCTCTTCTCACCTGGACCCCTGCAGCTGACTGCTCCTCTGGGTTCCTGGCTTTTAATCCCCTTTCTCCCATTCTCCTGCCCTGCTTCTTTGGGCGTGCCTGAGTTCCCTCTCCTCACCTGGATCCCTGCAGCTGACTGCTCCTCTGTCCGGGTTCCTGGCTTTTTATCCCTTTTCTCTTGCTCTCCCACCCTGCTGCTTTGGGCATGCCTGAGTTCCCGTTCCTCACCTGGATCCCTGTATCTCACCTATTTTGGTCATGTTGTCAGAAGGGACCATTCCCTAGAGAAGGATGTCATGCTTGGTAGGGTGGAGGGTGGACGAAAAAGGGGGAGGCCTTCAACGAGATGGATTGACACGGTGGCTGCGATGATGGGGTCAAGTATAGCAGGGATTGTGGAGCTGGCGTGGGATCGGGCAGTGTTTCGTTCTGCTGTGCATGGGGTCACTATGAGTTGGGAATGACTCGACAGCACCTAACAACAATGATGAGTTAATTTACAAGTTATTTCTAAAATACTTTTAGCAAGTCTATCATCTGCAGGAAGGAATGTTTTCCATTCAGTTCTTTAAGGAACTGAATACTCATCTGTCTGGGGTGGGAAAATTGTTGGGGGTAATTTAGTTTACTTACCTATTCCCATCTGGGGTCTTACCTAATTGTCTTAACCAGGGTGGGGGAAATAGTTGGGGTAATTTAGTTTACTTAAGTTTACTAATCTATTCTCATCTGGGTGCCAGAGTGGGGGAAATAGTTGGGAGTAATCCAGTCTACCTATCTATTCCTATCCAGGTTCCAGGGTGGGGGAAATAGTACTCGGTTTCAGAGGTTTGGGTCTTGGGGACCTGCTGGGAGCCAGGAGGACACTCTTAGAAGATAGAGGCCTGATTTCTCCTGAAGCAAATAAGCACTTTCAAGGGTCTCTTGGTATCTTACTGTTCTTCCTACTGATGTGTCTTCCCAGAGAGGCCACATTCAGCATGTCAGGGCATCTTTGAGTGTAGTTGCCATGTATGTGACTGTCATTTTGTAGGAACCATGATGCTCCTGTGGATAGGAAAGCAAGGAGAAAGAAATACAGTATCAAGTGTAAAAGCATTAAACCCTGCAGAATTTTGCTAACTTTATGTTTGGAGATTGAAAGATGATTCTAAAGAGGTCAATCGGTCATCACTGCTTCTGAGCAAGGTGGGCCCTAACTGAAATGGCCGTTTGTCCACTGGCATGGCCCTGCCAGGCTGCAAGTCCCTCTGTCTCTTGTGGAATGTGTGGGTTTCAGAGACCCCATTGGGAACCCAGTACCCTTGTGGGCACGGGAGTATTTCTGGCCACTCTTCCTCACTGCTTCTGCTGTTGCATTTCTGCTTTTGCCTCTAGGGGTGACGGATGTGCCTTTCGTCTTCCATCTCCTGCAATTGCCCCTCTGCTGTTGTTCCTGCTTACTTGTGTCTGAAGGATATAGGACAACTATTTTTGCCTTCCATCCAGGGGTCTCTTGGCCTTTGCCCTACTCTCTTATCTGGGTCATTGGTGGGATCTTAATTTGTGAGATAAGTCACACTCATTGTAAACAAATGTGTTGGATGGAAACCTTCAGAACTGTGCCAGAGCTTGGTGAGGAGACCCTGAGGCAAAGGCAGGTAGGCCCTAAGGGAAGGTGACATGTGGTGGGCTTTTAGTGTTAGATAAAATGTCCCCTTTAAGATGAAAGGCATCCTTTACTCTTTTTTTTTTTTTTTTTCTCCTTTTCATTATAAAATCAATACATGATCATTTTAGAAAATTAGAAAACAGATTAAAGACATTCACTTTCCACCCACCTTCCTTGGTGTGTATCCTTTCACGCTTTACATATGTGTGTGTGATATTAGGTACTGTTGATATGTGTGTGTGATTGTTATTAGGTACTGTTGAGTTTGCGTGTGTTCTCTAGTGCTCCTGTAACCAAAAATACCACAAGTGGATGGTTTCAACAAACACAAATTTATTCTCTTACAGTTTGGAAGGCTAGAAGTCTGAATTCGTAATGCTGGCCCTAGGGGATAACTAGGCTAGATCTGAGTTCAGAGTGCTGGCTCTAGGGGGTAGGTGGTGGCTCCCTGACCTTGGGCTTCAGCTCTGCCTTCCAGGCCCACTGGAGCAAGCTGAAGGTTTCTCTTGACTCATGTAGGTGCTGGCTGCTGAGGCTGATAAATCCAAGATCGACAGGTAAAATGGCAGATTGTTGGCTCACAGGCTGAAAAGGCAACATTCCCAAGATCAGCAGGCAACATGGAAGGCCACTGCTTCAAGTCCAGGAACTGGAGATGGAAGATTCAACCAAATGCAGAGTCCTTTCTGTATACACTGGAAGCAGGCTACACCCTGAAGGCAACTTGCCTTCAAATGATTAACTGCTCACAGCAGATTCCACCATGGTCAAACTACTGAGAATCACAGCCTAGCCAAGTTGACACAACATTGTTGTTGTTGTTATGTGCCATCGAGTCAGACCCGACTCAGAGCGACTCCTTGGGTTTCCTAGGCAGTATCACTACAGAGGTAGCTTGCCCCATCTTCCTTCCGAGGAGTTGCTGGTGGGTTTGAACCACCAGCCCTCTTGGTTAGCAGTTCAAGTGTCTTAGGCACTACGCTACCAGAGCTCCCTGACACAAAATTAGCCATCACTAAAGGAGGGGTCGCTATGAGTCAGGGCCGACTCGATGGCAAATAACAACAACGTGTGTGTGTGTGTGTGTGTATACACATTTATTTATCAATAAAACCCATAAAGTTGTATATTTATTTTTTATTTAAGTTAGACATTTATAACTCAGAACATCCACTGTCATCGAGTTGTTTCCAACTCAGTGACTGTAGGGCAGAGTAGAACTACCACATAGGGTGTACATGGCTATAAATCTTTACATAAGAAGACTGCCTCATCTTTTTCCCATGGAGTGGCTGGTGGGTTCAAACTGCTGCCTTTTTGGCAGTGGCTGAATGCTTTAACAACTATACCATCAGAGCTCACTGGACATTTATATATACTCTGTTGTTGTTATTTGCTGTCGAGTCGGCCCCAACTCACAGCAACCCCTCCTTGGGTTTCCGAGGCAGTTATCACTGTGGAAGTAGGAATGCCCAACCTTCCTTCCGAGGAGTGGCTGGTGGGTTTGAACCGCCAGCCTCCTGGTTAGCAGTCAAGTGCCTTAGGCACTATGCTA
>NW_006922042.1:2291485-2334051 GCF_000298275.1 Orycteropus afer afer
TAGTTCTGGTCTCATAGTCATATAGGCTGCAGATCAGATGGTGTACCAGTTGCGAGAACTAATTGTTTCCATGAATTTTGGTTTTCTTCATTCTTTGCTCTGGATGAGGAGAGACCCATCGTTGCATCTAGATGGCAGCTTGCTAGCTTTTAAGATCCCAGTCGCTATTTGCCAAAGCAGGAGGTGGAACAATGTTTTGTATAGTATGCTATGCCAATTGAGCTTGATGTCCCCTGTGACTATGGTCCCAAGCCCGCAGATTCAACTACCCAGTCCCTCTGGGTAGCTGGCTGTGACCAAGCCGTGACCACAACCTTGCCCCTTGTCAGCTTTACTATACACCTGGGAATTCTGATCGTTCACATAAACTTATAGGAACACTGTCTGCCAACCCTATATATGTTCTTGGATACACTCCCCATTTCATAGACATACCTAATTGTTGAGCCTGTCCACCCATCTATCTACCCATATACTCATGTTTGCCTTCACTGACAACGCAGTACTGTATGTGCCAAAGGGTTCATATTTGTTGTCTGTACCTTCCATGTACCTCTCTAGGTCTTTCTCATCCTCAGTGCTGCCATATTGGTCACTCACATTTGGTACATTGCCCTTCTCTTCACCCAGATCAATACTTTATCTATCTAACAGCGTTCCCTCCCCTCCCCTCCCACCCCTGGTAACCAGCAAAGAAAGTTTCCTTCTTTAGATAAACCTTTCCTTAACTTTTATAATAACGGACTAATACAATATTTGTCCTTTTGTGATTGACTACTTCACTCAGCATAGTGTCCTCCAAGTTCATCCACGTTATGCAGTGTTTTGCAGATTCTACATTATTCTTTAGTGCTGCATAGTATTCCATTTTGTGTATGTACCATAGTTTGGTTATCCATTCCTCAGTTGATAGACACCTAGGTTGTTTCCATCTTTTGGCTATTGTAAATAGTGCTGCGATGAACATGGGTGTGCATATATCTGTTCTTGTCATGGTTCTCACTTCTTCAGGGTATATACCTAGTAATGGAATAGCTGGGTCCTCTGTATTGTTTTATAACCTGCTTTTTTCATTTAGTAGGGAACTGTCTCACATCAAATATTTACCTTCAGCATAATTTTAATCATTTGCCCTCTGTCTTAAACATCTTTAACAAACATGCTAAGTTTCAGGTTTCTTGATGGGATCTCCTTAGAGATCAGAGGTTTGAGTTTGATACCAGAGCCTGCACTTGACCCTTGATCTTTCTCTGCTCTGATATGTTCTCTCACCCATCTAGCCAGTGCAAGTCATAGGAATGGACCTTGGGCTGGTGAGGTACCAGAACCATGTCTCCTGCCCTGGAGCATGGAGACCAGGCCTTTGGTGGCCAAGGTCATATGGTATGCAGGACTTGAGCAAGACCTGGCTCTGGGCCACTATCTATATGCCTGACTTCAGGCCAGTCACTTGACTGGCTAGAGCCTCTTCCTAGGAAGTTGGGACAATAGTATCTCTTCCTGGGGTAGTTTTGTGAGAGTATCAAGAAGACTTCAAAGTCCTCTGTTGCCGCTACTTTCCTTTTCCTGGTGTTCACCTTTGATAGCACCACAGTAGTGCTCCCTTCCATGTATGAGTCTGGAGGGAGCAGGGTGTGTGTTGTCAGTATTGAGTAGAACGAGGTTGGGCAGTACTGAAGATGTTATACTTACTCCCACCCACTGTCTCCCTTGGCTTATGTGAGGCCTGGCTCTTTATACTACAATGGTAAGGCAGTGATCAGAATTGGATTCAGCCTCATAACAGCAAAAAAACCCCACAAAGTATGGTGCCTTCCATCAATGAGAGGTAGGTGGTATGCTGGCTCTGGACTAGCATGATCATTAGGGACTCAGATGCCTGCTGATTTTCTGTTTCATGTCCTTAACATGAGGGTTCCATCCTGATATCCCTTAATGGTTGCTGAAGCTCTGGCCATCATGTTCATATTTTGGGCAGGAAGAAAGAAAGAGTAAAAATGGGGACGCTAGCTGCCTGTTCTCCTTGCCTGGAAACCCCTAGACTGCCTGGTACAGCTCATCAGCCAGAACTTGATCACATAGACACAACTATCTGCAAGATGTTGTTATGTGTCGTCGAGTCAGACCTGACTCATAGCAATCTGTCCTTAGGTTTCCAAGGCAGTATCACCACGGAAGTAGATTGCCCAACCTTCCTTCCGAGGAGTGGCTGGTGGGTTTGAACCTCCAACCTTCTGGTAGCAGTCAAGTGCCTTAGGCACTATGTTACCAGAGCTCCTATCTGCAAGATAGTCTAGAAAAGTAATTTTTAAGCTAAATCAAATTAGAATTACTAAGGAAGAAGGATGATTGGAATTTCTGCCACACACCAGACCTGGAAGACCAAACTTGTGACAGTGGCAAGGAGGATTTGGAGAGAGCAGGATGATGGGAGTGCGTTAGCGACTATGACTTGGGTAGAATTAAGCCCCCTCTGGGCCCTAGACTCCAAGAATTGTCTGGGAAGCATGTGCCACTGTGTTCAGGGGGATAGATTTTCCTGGGGTCACATATTATGACTCTAGAAATACTTGAAGGCAAAAACAACCCTAGAAATGCTGATTGATACAGATAGATTATTAGTTTTTTTCCTTATATATTTTCAGCATATATACCCCACATGGGAGCTCTGGTGGTGTAGTGCCTAGGGCATTTGACTGCTAACCAAAAGGCTGGCGGTTCAAACCCACCAGCCACTTCTTGGAAGGAAGTTTGGGCAATCTACTTCCGTAGTGATACTGCCTCGGAAACCCAAGATGGGATTGCTATGAGTTGGGATAGACTTGATGTCAGTGAATTTTTTTTACCCCATATACCGTGGCCCCCCTGGCTGCAGGTCCCATTTGTTATGATGAGTAAATATATAAAATTTCTGGGGAAAATTCCTTTCATGGGGCTTGGCATTCTCTGATTGATCACATGCAGTATTACTACTTTTCCTTTCTGGCGGAAGAAGAAGGGATTTACATTCTCATGATCATTGCCTTAAGCCAGGTATTAAAGGATCTATGTGTCCCTTCTCAGGAGATATACTATGTATTAAAAGCAGGGAATCTTTATCTGATAGGGTATCAGCTTGGGCGGCAGTAACAGACCCAACATGATTGTGGTGACAACAAAATGGTTTATTTCTCACTCAGAATTCCAGGTAATGGTTCAGGCTAATAGAGCAGATCCACACCCACAAAAGACTCAGTCTTCTATTTTGTTGTCCTACCATCTTCAACACATGGCTTCCAGGTCGTAGTCCAAGATGGTGCTCAAACTTTCGCAAGCAGGAAGAATGAAAAGAGAAGGGGAAGGGCAAGCATATTTCTTTTTAGAACGAAATCACAATTTTGTGTCTATCACTTTCCCTCATCTTCTGTTGATCAGAACTTAGTTACCTCCCTCTCTTAATTGTAAAGGTAGCTGAGAAATGTAGTCTCGGCTTGGCATCCATGTGTTCAGTTCATAGTAGCCCCTCCTTGGGTGTCTGAGGCAGTATCACAATGGAAGAAGATTGCCCAACCTTCCTTCCCAGGAGTGGCTAGTGGGTCTGAACCTCTAGCCCTCCGGTTAGCAGTTGAATGCCTTAGACACTATACCACCAGAGCTCCTAAACTCCTACTACATATGAAGGGACAAGTGGATATTGAAGATCATTCTTCTCTGGGTATGGTAATATAGCCTATTCTTCAAAAAACCTCTCCTTGGAAATAATGTTTGCTTACTTTTCAAAATTTGGATCTGAAAAAATGGAAAAACTGGTCAGAATTCCAAAATGAGGCTGGTTAATGGTGATGGGGCTTCACCGAGAGCCCTCAATTCCCTCCCTGAGGAAAGAAATAAGAAACCATATGGAGGAGGTAAGGCTGTGTGACTTCTAATGATAGATTAGAAAAGGTGAGGCAGCTCTACTTCACCTGCTGAAATATTTCTGCTTGGAGCCTTGGGATGCAATGGCTTCCATGTAAGAAGCCAACAACCCCAAGACTGCCTTGCTGGAGAGACCATTATAAGAGCCAGTAGACAGCCAGCATCATCTGCCAGCCTTGATTTCCAGTCCTATGGAGACTTTGATGTCTGCAGCCTCTTCCAGCATCTGTCTGGTACTGCATAAGAGACCCAAGCAACAGCTGCCCGGCAGAGCCCTTCCTAAATCTCTGACCTACAGATTGTGGGCCAAATAAAATGGTTGTTTTAAGCTACTGTAGTTTGGAGTAATTTGTTAAGCAAACATAGTAACTGGAACACTTGGAAACTATATTTTGTCATTGAAATGTTAGAAGATTTCGTATCACCAGAGGGAATGTTTGAACAAATGTTCTGAGAATAGGAATTTTTAGACACTTATTCTTCAGTATGCAGGGGTGAAGATACTATTATCCAAGAGTCTGGTAGAAATGGCCCTTGGATTAAAGGACGTATCTTTTTATTTTTTTCCCCTCCCCAAACTTTTTTCAATTTTATGTTGAATATATCCCCTAAGTTTTTATTATGAAAAATTTCAAACCTGTAGAGACAGTGAAAGACTAGTACATGAAGATCTATGTTCCTTTCACTGAGTGATTCAACAATTAATAGTTTCCCATATGACAAATTGTATAATTTTCATTATCATTTGACAGAAAGTTGCTTATTTTTTGAATAACATTTTAAAATGAAAACTTTAATGGAATATGTAGGGCCGAAAAAAGGAAATATTCATTAATAACGCCATTGCCCAGATAAGCTATCTTTATTATTGTAACTATTTTATTTTACAAAATTTTTGCAGTGTTTCCTCCCCTCCCCTCCTACCCCTGGTAACCAACAAAGAAAATTTCCTTCCATATATAAACATTTCCTTGACTTTTTACAGTAATGAACTAATACAGTATTTGTTCTTCTGTGACTGAGCTCTGGGGGTATAGTGCCTAAGACATTTGACTGCTAACCAGAAGGCTGGTGGTTCAAACCCACCAGCCACTCCTTGGAAGGAAGGTTGAGCAATCTAATTCCGTAGTGATACTGCCTTGGAAACCCAAGGAGGGGTGGCTATGGGTCGGCTCGAACTCAAAGGCAGTGTGTGCGTGATTGACTTATTTCACTCAGCATTATGTTCTCCAAGTTCATCCATGTTATGGGGTGTTTTGCAGATTCTTTAGTGTTGCATAGTATTCCATTGTGTGTATGTACCATAGTTTGGTTACCCATTCTTCTGTTGATGGGCACTTAGGTTATTTCCATCTTTTTGCTATTGTAAATAGTGCTACCATGAACATGGGTGTGCATATATCTGTTCTTGTCCTGGCTCTCATTTCTTTAGGCTATCTGTATACCTAGTAATGGGATTGCTGGGTCAAATGGTATTTCTAATTACAGGTTTTTAAGGAATCACTGTACTGCTTTCCACAGTGGTTGCATCATTTGACAGTCCCATCAGCAGTGTATGAGAGTCCCAATCTCTCCACATCCTTGCCAGCATTTGTTATTTTCTATCTTGTTGAACTTTGCTATAGTGCTGGGGCCAGATGGTATCTCACTGTCGTTATGATTTGCATCTCTCTGATGGCTAATGATCGTGAGCATTTCTTCATGTATTTGCTGGCTTCCTGAATATCCTCTTTGGTGAAGTGTCTATTCATGTCTTCTGCCCAATTTTAAAATTGGATTGTTTGTCTTTTTGTTGTTGAGGTGTTGGAGAGTTTTCTACAGATTTTAGAGATAAGTCCCAGTGTCAGATATGTTGTTACTGAATATTTTTTCCCAATCTGTAGGTTCTCTTTTGAAGAAATCTTTGGAAGCACATAAAAATTTAATTTTTAGAAGGTCCCATTCATCTAGTTTCTCTTCTGTTTGTGCATTTTGGGTTATAGATAAGGTATCTTTGATTCTATAGATAAAAGCTATGTTTGAGTTTGGGCTGGCGAGTCAGTTTCTGTCTGCATTTCGTCTTCATTAGGCAGGGATGCCCTCTACTGACAGATAGGTGAATTATCAGGTACTGGGATTTTTCATTTACATAATCTCTTGTGGGTTTTAGTTGAATTGCTCCCTTGATTTATGGATAAATCAAGAAAGTTGAGTTTCTGAAACTTCAGAACAGACACTTATGTTCCTATACTGGGGGATTTTGACAAAGTCTTGGGTTGAGGACTCAATCTTAAAGAGCTAGTCTGATTTACCTTCCCTTACCATATTGCTCCTTTGAATTGGGATTTACACAAATAGCCATTAGCTCCAATCCATTCTCTTGCAGTTCTCTACCCTAGTTGTCTGGCACACACACGGGGCTCCAACACGTCTCTTTCACAACTGAACTAATGTCTTCAATTTTTCTTAGATTCTTCTCTCCTTTAGTTCATCCTTCTGGTCCCCTTTCTCTAATCATATCTTGTCTTGTTTACTCTTCCCATCTTCTAGGGCCTTTGGTGTAAGTTCACTTCACTCTTGTTCTTTATAAAATTTATCAGCTTATGCCTCACTGTAAATTAGTATATTCAAGTACCCAGTTTTACATTACAAAGACTCTATACTACTTATGGGAGCTCTGGTAGCATAGTGCCTAAGCACTTGACTGCTAACCAGAAGGCTGGCGGTTCAGACCCACCAGCCACTCCTCAGAAGGAAGGTTGGGCAAGCTACTTCTGTAGTGATAACCGCCTCAGCAACCCAAGAAGGGGTCGCTATGAGTCGGGTCCGACTCGATGGCACATAACAACAAGAACAACAACATACTATTTATAAAAAATAATATAATTTCTTTTTTTTTTTTTATCACAAAATTAGCCATAATCAGAAAGACCCCAGTCATATCTCTTGGAATCTATGGTTTCTGAGGACACAGTGCAGGAAGTCGCGGTCCCCCAGCAAGCAGTATTCCACCTACTACTGCTTTAGGAGTTCCAATAAGTGATCCCATTGAGCTTATGTCAAATTAGCTAGTTGTCTACCTCCATTCTGTAAAACAGGAGCTGAAATGATTTTGCACTTAAGATAAATGAATAATTGTGATTTTAAAAATTCAAGGTTAGGAGTTCTGGCAAGATGGCGGAATAGGCAGACAAGTTACACAGACCCTCTGCAACAAAGCAATGTGAAACCAATTGAAACCAATACAGAAGGCGATCCTGGAACCCTGAGATTTTTGAAGGGAAAGATAAAGAAGTGGGTTAAATACCAACTAGTAGGAGAACCTGAATGAAACAGGGAGTAAGGAGACAAATGGAGCTGTGGACTGTCAGCTGTCCTGAAGGCACAGCCATTTTGAATATTTCCCAGTAGCAACCTAAGAATCACCTCTGCTCACCAAGGCTGCATGGGGAATAACTGCATTGGTGCCTGATGACCAGAAGGCAGAACAGCTAGGAAAGTGACAGGCAGACCTGTGGACTGCTGACAGCTTCCTGAGGGTGCAGCCATTTTGGATGTTTCAAGTGGCTGGTTCAGCCGTTTGGCAAGTGTGTGTGTGTGTGTGTGTGTGTGGCATTCTTGCTTGAACTGCGACCTGGGAGTGTGCTCCACCTGCCAAGGACAGCACGGGCAACCACACTGGAGACTGAAGACTGGAGAGGTGTGATATTCCCCTTGTTACTCTTGTGCCCCGCACTCCCTTGGTGAACATGGGTGTAGCCATCCCCGCCTCTGCCTCCTGCCTCCACCTACCTTCTTGACTTGTGGGGGCTCAGCCCTAGTCTGTGCCCTGGCAGAGGCTGGTGCCATGCCCTGCCCCCTACTGTTTTTGTTTTTAAATTATTATTATTATTTTTACTGTTTCCATCCCTGGTGGTTCTTCTTCTTTTTCTCTTCCCTTTTCCCGATTCCCTTCTTTTTTCTTTCTTTTGGCTCTTCTTCTCCCTTGTTCTTCCTTTTGCAGTTTTCTCTAATCTTTTACTCTTGTGCTTTTCTCTCATTCTGCCCTCTCCAGGTATTGTGGCTTGCCCCCCCTTTTCCTCATTATTGTTCTTTCCTCCTTTTAAAATATATTTTGAAAAATTTACTTCTTATTTATTGCATTTCTGTTTTGAAATTGTTCCTGTTTGTTTATGTGGTTTGAGTTTTTGTTCTCTCTCTTTTTTTGTTTTCTGGTGGTTAATTTTTTTTTTTTTTTTTGTCTAACTGAATGGGAGAAGCAACTGTTCCCACACAATCCAACTATACCTGCACCTCCTGCAGTCCCACTTGCTTTTTTTTTAACCAACTGACCAATAATAGATGGCAGCCAATACCAGTTCAACTCACCCTCAGCTGCTCTTTACAAACAGCTAACAGAGATCTATGCACACACTCTCATTCTCTATTACCCCCACCAGGAGACAGGTGGTGAGTGCCTAAGTACTAACAACTGGTGAATACAGGAGCACAGTACCCTGCTCACACAGATGTATCAAAAGAAAATAAAGGAAAAAAAATCCTGCATGTATCACACCAATATACAACCACAAATTAAAATAAATACACTAGTACAATATCTCGGAGACAACAGACCATCACGGCCCACACAAAAAAGCAAGATATAGTAGTAGAAACAAGGGACCAGGATACAAACCCAGAAAACATCCCTGAGGAAGAAGCAGCATTAGAACACCCTAATAAGGAATTCAAAAGAATTATATTTGGGTACCTTCAACAGATTGAGAGACAGATCAAGGAAAACACTGACAATATCAAGGAAAACACTGACAAAATTAAGGAAAACACAGACAAAACTCTAGAACAATTTAGGAAAACAATACAAGAACAAATTGACAAACAAAAAATTAGAAACAATACAAAAGCAACAAACAAATCCAGAAATTAAGATTCTGAAGCAGATAACATATTGAATGGACAAAGGAGTAGAATTGAATCAATGGAAGACAGAATGAATGAGATTGAAGACAAACACCTCAATATTGCTTTGTTAAGGGATCTTTCAGACAAAAGGTCAGAACATAATGAAGAAAGCCTAAGATTCATGTGGGATACCCTCAAGAGGAATGCCCTACATGCAACTGGAATTCCAGAACAGGAAGGCATAGGCAAAACTACAGAAAATTTTGGCAGATTTTTTGGAAGAGAAAATATATGTGTTGTAAATCCTAACCTCTATCCTTGTGGTTATAATCCCATATGGAAATGGGTTGTCTTTGTTATGTTAATGAGGCAGGATTAGTGTAGAGTGTGTCTTGAGCCAAACTCTTTTGAGATGTAATAGAGATTAAACAAGTAAGCAAGAGGAAGAGATGAGGGAAAGAAGATGCCAAGCCACATGAAGATCACCCAGGAGCAGAAACTCAAAAGAGACAAGGACCTTCCTTCAGAGTAGACAGAAAGGAAGACATTCTCTGGAGCTAGCACCACGATTTCAGTCTTTTAGCCTCCTAGCTCTGGTGGCATAGTACCTAAGGCATTTGATTGTTAACCAGAAGTCTGGAGGTTCAAACCCACCAACCACTCCTTGGAAGGAAGACTGGACAATCTAATTCCACAGATACTGCCTCAGAAACCGAAGGAGGGTCACTATGAGTTGGAGTAGACTTGATGGCAGTGAGTTTGTTTTTTTTTGTTTTTTTAAAACGGTGAGAAAATAAATTTGTTTGTTAAAGCCATACACTTGGGGAATTTCTGTTATAGCACACCTAGATAACTAAGACAGGCACCAAGCAACTCCAAAACCCAACCGAACAAATTACATTACCTTTCAAGGCTTGAAAATAATCCTCTGTTCTCCAGAATTATCTGGGCCATGGCCCCAACTGCCAGACTCTGGGTATATATCTGTTTTTCTTTTTTCTGAGGACACTGAGTAGTTGCACTTTCATGATGATTTGAGGTCAGGTGTGGCCATGAAACATGAAATATGAAGGAAAATGGCATGTCAGGTCTATGTGTAAATATTTAATGGCCAGTCCCATATATGGTGACATGGAAGTATGTGTTGTTTAGCAGTTTCAACCACTAGTAGCCTGGAATGCTAAGCCAATACTTGAAGGACAGTGCCATAGAGGGTTGTCTGGACCTGCAGTAGACATGGCCTGAGATGGAAATAATTTTCAGTATTACAGCCACTGAGATTTTGGGGTTGTTTGCTAATGTACTATAATCTAGTTTTATTACAGTCAGTAAAATGGGAAACCATGATGTCACTTGCAGTATAGACAGACGAAACAATGGAGAAATTACTACATATCAAAACTTGTGGAATTCAGCCAAAGTAGTAGAGATAAGTTTATAAACTTAAAAGTATTAAAATTAAAAATTAATGATTTACATATATTTAAGTTTAAAAGCTCAATAAGTAAAAGTGATGCTAAAACTCAAAAACCAAACTCACTGCCATCAAGTTGTTTCTGACTCATAGTGACCCTCATTGGATTTTCAATGAGGGACCATCTTCTGGAGAAGGATGTCATACTTGGTAAAGTGGAGGGTCAATGAAAGAGGGGAAAGCCCTCAACAAGATGGACTGACATGGTGGCTGTAGCGATGGGCTCAGGTATAGTAGGGATCTTGAGGCTGTCACAGCACCAGGCAGTGTTTCATTCTGTTGTACATAAGGTCACTATGAGCTGGAGACAACTCAGTGGCACATAACAACAACAAGAACAAGGATAGGATCATGAACTGAAGGTGTTGAAGGAAGAAACCCAAGGAGGGGTCACTATGAGTTGGAAATCTTTATGGAAGTAGATCTCTTGCTAATGCTAGTAATCACAAGGAGGAGAGGGCAAGAGAGCTTTTTTTTGTTGGGGATTGTAAATGGGGCTGTGAAATCAAATGTACATGAATGAGAGTAAAACCAATTTGCTTTGTAAATTTGCACCCAAATCACAATTAAAAAAAAAAAAAAAAAGATATACTGCCTCCGAAACCCAGTGTGTGTCACTGTGAGTCAGAATTGACTCAATGGCTATGAGTTTGGTTTTTGAATTTAATTTAATCTGTATCTTCATCAGTGTTTCAAGTCATCTGTGTATTGCAAGTCTTTAATGAGTCTTCCTTCAATCCTGATGCCACGTTCTTCTTCATATAGACTGGCTTCTCAAACTGTTTGCTCAGCATACAGATTGAATAAGTATGGTGAAAGATAAAATCATGATGCACATCTTTCTTGATTTTGAACCATGCAGTATCCCCTTGTTCTGTTGGAATGACTGCCTCTTATTCTATGTACAGGTTCCACATGAACACTATTAAGTGTTCTGGAATTCCCATTCTTCCCAATGCTATACATAATTTATTATGATCCACACAGTCAAATGCCTTTGCATAGTCAATAAACCACAGGCAATCATCTTTCTGGTATCCTCTGCTTTCAGCCAAGATGCATTTGACAACAGCGATGATATCTCTCTTTCCATGTCCTTTTCTGAACTCGGCTTGTATTTCTGGTAGTTCCCTGTCAATATACTGGTGTAACTGTTTTTGAATTATTTTCAGCAAAATTTTATTTGTGTGTAATATTAATATTTTTCAATAATTTCTGAATTCTGTTAGATCACCCTTCTTTGGAATTGACACACATATAGATATGTTCCAGTAAGTTGGCCAGGTAGTTGTCTTCCAAATTTCTTGGCATAAATGAGTAAGCACTTCAAGTGTTGCATCCTTTTGTTGAAACATCTCATGGTATTCTTTCAATTCCTAGACCCTTGTTTTTCCCCACTTCCTTCTATGTAGCTTGGATTTCTTCCTTGAATACCATAAGTTCATGATCATATCCTTGTTCTTGTTTTTGTTATGTGCCGTCGAGTTGTCTCCAACTCATAGTGACCTTATGTATAACAAAATGAAACACTGCCCAGTGCTGTGACAACCTCATGATCCCTACTATACCTGAGCCCATTGCTACAGCCACCATGTCAGTCCATCTTGTTGAGGGAGGTTCCCCTCTTTCGTTGACCCTCCACTTTACCAAGCATTACATCCTTCTCCAGAAGTTGGTCCCTTCTGACAGCATAACCAAAGTAGATGAGACAAAGTCTGGCCATTCCTTCCAAGGAGCATTCCAGCTGCACTTCTTCCAGGACAGATTTGTTAGTTCTTGTAGCAGTCCATGGTACTTTCAACATTCTTTGCCAACATCACAACTGAAAAGCATCAACTCTTCTTTGGTCTTCCTTATTCATTATCCAGCTCTCAGGCATATGAGGTGATTGAAAATATTATGGCTTGGGTTAGACACATCTTAGTCTTCAAGGAGATATCTTTGTTCTTCACACTTGAAAGAGGTCTTTTGAAACAGATTTGCCCAATGAAATGTATCTTTTAATGCCTTGACTGCTGCTTCCATTGGTGTTGATTGTAGAACCAAGTAATAATGAAGTCTTTGACAACTTCAGTTTTTTCTCCATCCATTGTGATGCTGCTTATTGGTCCAGTTGTGAGAATTTTTGTTTTCTTTATATTGAGGTGTAATCCATGCTGCAGACTGTAGTCTTTAATCTTCACCAGTAAGTGCTCCAAGTCATCCTCACTTTCAGCAACCAAACTTGTGTCATCTGGTTATCTCAGATTGTTAATGAGTCTTCCTCTAATCCTGATGCCACTTTTTTCTTTATATACTCTGCCTTTTTGGATCATTTGGTCAGCGTACAGATTGAATAAGTATGGTGAAAGGATACAACCCTGACACAGTCCCTTCCTGATTTTAAACCATGGAGTATCCCCTTGTTCTGTTTGAATGACATCCTCCTGGTCTATGTACACATTCCTCATGAGTACAATTAAGTTTTTGGAATTCCCATTCTTCTAATTGTTATCCATAATTTATTATGATCCACACAATCAAATGCCTTTGTGTAGTCAATAAAACACAAGTAAATATCTTTCTGATATTCTTTGCTTTGAGCTGACATCAGCTGTAATATCCATTGTTCCATATCCCCTTCTGAATCCAGCTTACATTTCTGGAAGTTCTCTGTCCATATACTGCTGCAACCATTTTTGAATTATCTTCAGTAAGATTTTACTTGCGTGTGATATCAATGATATTGTTCATTAATTTCCACATTCTGTGGGGTCACCTTTCTTTGGAATGGGTACAAATATGGATCTCTTCCAGTCAGCCAGGTAACTGTCTCCCAAATCTTTGGCACAGCTGAATGAGTGCCTCCAGTGTGGCATCCGTTTGTTGAAACATCTCAGTGGGTATTCTGTTAGTTACTGAGCCTTGCTTTTCACCAGTTCCTTCAGTGCAGCTTTGACTTCTTCCTTCAATACCATTGGTTCTTGATCATATGCCACCTCCTGAAATGGATGATCATCTACCAGTTCTTTTTGGTATAGTGACTCTGTTTTCCATCCATCCTCTTTTGATGGTTCCTGCATCATTCAACATACTGTCCATGGAATCTTTCAATATTGCAATTTGAGGCTTAAATTTTTTCCTCAATTCTTTCAGCTTGAGAAATGCTGAGCATATTCTTCCCTTTTGGTTTTCTAACTCCAGGCATTTGCACATTTCTTTATAATAATTGATTTTCCTCGAGCTGCTCTTTGAAATCTTCTCTTCAGCTCTTTTATCTTGTCATTTCTTCCATCCACTTTAGCTACTCACCATTCAAGGGCAAGTTTCAGAGTCTCTTCTGACATCCATTTTGGTCTTTTCTTTCTTTCCTGTCTTTTAAATGATCTTTTGCTTTCTTCATGTATGATATTTTTGATGTCATCTCACAACACATCTGGACACATCTGGTTTTTGGTCATTTGTGTTCAATGCATCAAATCTATTCTTCAGATAGTCTCTAAATTCAGGTGGGATATAATCAAGGTCATATTTTGGGTCTTGTGGACTTGTTTTAATTGTCTAGCTTCAACTTAAACTTTCCTATGAGCAGTTGATAATCTGTTCCACAGTCAGCTCCTGGCCATGTTTTGGCTAAAGATATTGAGCTTCTCTGTTGCCTCTTGCCACAGATATAGTCAATCTGATTCCTGTGTACTCTGTCTGGTGAAGGCCATGTGAATAGCTGCCATTTGTGTTGTTGAAAAAGGTATTTTCAATGAATAAGTCATTGGTCTTGCAAAATTCTATCATGTGATCTCCAGCATCATTTCTATCACCAAGGCCATATTTTCCAACTACCAGTGATTCTTCTTTGTTTCCAACTTTTGCATTCCAATCACCAGTGAAAAGTAACACATCTTGGTTGCATGTTCGGTCAATTTCAGACTGCAGAAGTTGGTAAAAATCTTCAATTTCTTCATCTCTGGCTTTGGTGGTTGGTGCACAAATTTGAATAATAGTAGTATTAACTGGTCTTCCTCATAGGCATATGGATATTATGCTATCACTGACAGCATTGTGCTTCAGGACAGATCTTGATACATTCTTTATGATGATGAATGCCACACCATTCTTCTTCAATTTGTCATTCCTGGCATAGTAGATCATATGATTGTCTGATTCAAAATAGGCAAAACCATCCATTTCAGCTCACTAATGCCTAGGATATCAATCTTTATGTGTTTCATTTCATTTTTAACAACTTCCAATTTTCCTGAATTCATATTTCATACATTCCATGTTCTGATTTTTAGTGGATATTTGCAGCTGTTTCTTCTCATCTTGAGTCATGCCACATCAGCAAATGGTGGTCCCAAAAGCTTTACTCTATCCACATCATTCAGGTCAACCCTACTCTGAGGGGGTAGCTCTTCTTCAGTCGTATTTTGAGTGTCTTCTCACCTGAGAGGCTCATCTTTCGGTACTATATTAGACAATGTTTTAGGGCTCTTTATAAAGTTTTCCAGTAATATATCAGAGAGTATTTTACTGCTATTTGTAAAGTTTTCACTGACCAGTTATTTGAGAAATGGATGGCCTCTTTCCTTCTTCTGAGTCTGTCTTAGTCTGGAAGTTCCGCTGAAACCTGTCCACTGTGAGTAACCCTGCTGGCATTTGAAACACCAGTGGCATAGCCTCCAGCCTCACAGCAACATTCAAGCCATCACAGTAGGGCAAACTAACACACAAGTTTGTCTCTCCTAGCTGTTCTAAACTGCTGTGCTCATATCCTGGTCTCCCCCACCCTGCTTGCTTACCTGGCCTGTCTTTGGGATATACACCCCCCTTCTGCTGTTTCCAGGCTGGCTTACTGGGGCCTGCACCTGGGTGTGGCTCCAGGCATGCAAACACCTGCCTTCTGTGTGTCCTAGTGCTGACTTACATATGCTATCCCCTGAAATATTTTTGATACAGTGACTCTGTGAATTCCTTCCATCTTCTTTTGATGTTTCCTGCATCATTCAATATTCTGCTCATAGAATCCTTCAATATTGCAACTCAAGGCTTTAATTTTTTCTTCAGTTCTTTCAGCTTGAGAAATGCTGAGCATATTCTTCCCTTTTGGTTGTCTAACTCCAGGCATTTGCACATTTCTTTGTAACAATTGCCTTTGTCTTCTCAAGCTGCTCTTTGCTATCTTCTGTTCAGCTCTTTTATCTTATAATTTCTTCCATCCACTTTAGCTACTCTCTATTCAAGAGCAAGTTTCAGAGTCTCTTTTGATATGCATTTTGGTCTTTTCTTCCTTTCTTGTCTTTTTAATGATCTTTTGCTTTCTTCATGTATGATATTTTGATGTCATCTCACAACACATCTGGACACGTGATTTTTGGTTGTTTGTGTTCTATGTGTCAAATCTGTTCTTCAGATAGTCTCTAAATTCAGGTGGGATATAATCAAGGTCATATTTAGGCTCTTGTAGACTTGTTTTAATTGTCTTCAGCTTCAACTTGAACTTTCAAATGAGCAGTTGATGGTCTGTTCCACAGTCAGCTCCTGGCCTTGTTTTGGCTGAAGACATTGAGCCTCTCCATTGCCTCTTTCCACAGATGTAGTCAATCTGATTCCTGCATATTCCATGTAGCAAGGTCCACGTGTATAGCCACTGTTTATGTTGTTGTAAAAAGGTATTTGCAATGAATAAGTCATTGGTGTTGCAAAATTCTATCATGCTGTCTCTGGTGTCATTTCTATCACCAAGACCATATTTTCCAACTACCAGTGATTCTTCTTTGTTTCCAACTTTTACATTCCAGTCACCAGTAATAATACACCTTGATTGCATGTTTGGTCAATTTAAGACAGCAGAAATTGGTAAAAAATCTTCAATTTCTTCATCTCTGGCTTTAGTGGTCAGTGCATAAATTTGAATAATGGTAGTATTAACTGGTCTTCCTTGTAAGCACATGGATATTATCCTATCACTGAAAGCACTGTACTTTAGAATAGATCTTGAAACATTCTTTGTGGCTATGAATGCCACGCCATTCCTCTTCAATTTGTCATTCCTGGCATAGTAGATCATGTGGTTGTCTGATTCAAAATGGTCCAAACCAGTCCATATCAGCTCACTAATGCCTAGGATAGTTATCTTTATGTATTCCATTTCATTTTTGAGAACTTCCAATTTTCCTACATTCGTATACTTTGTACATTCTATGTTCAGCTTATTAATGGATGTTTGCAGCTGTTTCTTCCCATTTTGAGTCATGCTTCATCAGCAAATGGAGGTCCCAAAAGCTTTACTCCATCCATGTTATTAAGGTTGATTCTACTATGTGGAGGCAGCTTTTCCCCAATCATATTTAGTGTGCCTTCTGACCTGAGGGGCTCATCTTCTGGCACTATATTGGACAATGTTTCATGGCTATTCATAAAGTTTTCCAGTAGTATATTAGACAGTGTTTCACTGCTATTCATAAGGTTTTCACTGGCCAAGGATTTCAGAAATGGATGGTCTCATCCTTTACCCAGTTTATCTTACTATGGAGGATCTGCTCAAACCTGTCTACCATGAATGACCCTGCAGATATTTGGAATACCAGTGGCATAGCTTCCAGCCTCATAGCAACATGCAAGCCACCACAGTATGACAAACTGACAGATGAGTGGTGGTGAAAGAAGCATTAGTGGTGATCAAAAATCAAATTATGATTCTTTTTTAAAAGAAGACTGAAAAATTTATAACAAAATTATAAACCCAAAGAAGGTATTTAAAATAAGAAGAATATAAAAAATATAAATGTAGATATTATAAATTTTAAAATCATACAAAATTTCCCTGAACAATTTTATGCTAAAGTAGTTGAAATTTAGAAGATACACATAATATCCCAGGAACTCAAAGGACAAAATTAAATTATGGAAATTCAGTGTAAACCAATAACCTTTGAATTGGTAAGTGAATTTTTCTCATCCTAATAATGAATCTAAATTGAACCAAATTGAATCAAACTTTCAAGAAACAAATAATTTTAATTCTCTCCCAATCATTTCAGGGAATAGAAAAAGACTGAAAGTTACTCAATCCACTATGAAGCCTTTAAAACCTCAGTGCAAAATGAGTGAAAGGTATCACTAGCAAAAATGTATGTATCAGTCTTACTTTGAATATAAAAGCAAAATCCTAAGTACAATATTAGCAAATTGAATTCAGAAGAATATACACATCATTACAAATCATAATTAAAGTGGGTTTATCACAGGAATGCTATTTCACCATTAATAACTCTATAAATATACTGTGTAACAGATTAAATGATAAACATTGTATGCTTATCTCAATTGGTATAGAAAAGTTATTTGTCAAAATTCAACATTTATTCATGATAAGAAGTCTTAGCAAGCTAAGAAGGATTTTATCTTTACAAAATAAAATTCTCTATAAAAGTTTATACCTATCATTGTATTGGTAAGACAATAGCATCTTTTCCTTTTTCTAAACAACATCATAATCATGGTGAGGATGTTTCTTCTTTTCCTTCTATTCAACATTGTTCTGGGGTTCTTAAATAAGCAATCAATAATGAAAAGGATAAGGGACATGATAATTGGAGAAAAGCAGATTAAACTGCCCTGACTTTTAGATCAGTCAGTCTTTATATGAGCTATCCAAGAGAATTTACAAAGTTGTGGAACAAATCTACCACTTATCTGTCAGTTTGTTGTACTGTGGTGGCTTGTGTGTTGCTGTGAGGCTGGAGGGTATGCCACCAGTATTTCAAATACCAGTAGGGTCACCCATGGTGGACAGATTTCAGTGGAGCTGCCAGATTAAGACAGACTTAGAAGAAGGAAGGGGCCATCCACTTCTTAAAGAACTGGCCAGTGAAAACTATATGAATAGCAGCGAAACACTGTCTGATATATTAGTGGAAAACATTATGAATAGCCCTGAAATATTGTCCGATATAGTGCTGGAAGATGAAGTCAGAAGGCACTCAAGATACTACTGGGGAAGATCTACCTCCTCAGAGTAGAGCCAATCTTAATGATGTGGATGGAGTAAAGCTTTTGGGACCTCCATTGGCTGATGTGGCATGACTCAAAATGGGAAGAAATAGCTGGAAACATCCATTAATAATTGGAACATGGAATGTACAAAGTGTGACTCTAGGAAAATTGGAAGTTGTCAAAAATGAAATGGACCCTTAAAGATCACTATCCTAGGGATTAGTGAGCTGAAATGGACTGGTTTTGGTCACTTTGAATCAAACGATCATATGATCTATTATGTCAAGAATGACAAATTGAAGAGGAATGGTGTGGCATTCATTGTCACAAAGAATGTTTCAAGATCTATCCTGAAGTACAATGCTGTCAGTGACAGGATTATATCCATGTGCTTATAAGGAAGACCAGTTAATACTACCATTATCCAAGTTTATGCAGCAACTACTGAAGCCAAAGATGAGAAAATTGAAGATTTTTACCTACTTCTGCAGTCTGAAATTGACCAAACATGTAATCTAGATGTGTTGATTATCACTGGTGATTGCAATGCAAAAGTTGGAAACAAAGAAAAATCACTGGTAGTTGAAAAATATGACCTGATGATAGAAATAATGCTGAAGATTGCATGATAGAATTTAGAAAGACCAACGACTTACTCATTGCAAATACTTTTTTCAGCAACACATTATGGCTATAAATGTGGGCTTCACCAGATGGAGTACACAGGAATCAGATCGACTACATTTGTGGAAAGAGGCAATGGAGAAGCTCAATATCTTCAGCCAGAACAAGTCCAGGAGCTGACTGTGGAACAGGCAATCAGTTGCTCCTATGCAAGTTTAAGTTGAAGCTGAAGACAATTAAAACAAGTCCATCAGAGCCAAAATATGACCTTGATTATATTCCTTCTGAATTTAGAGACCATTTAAAAATAGATTTGATGCATTGAACATAAATGATCGAAAACCAGAGGTATTGTGGGATGACATCAAGAACATCATCCATGAAGAAAGCAAAAGATCATTAAAAAGACAGGAAAAGGAAGAAAAGACCAAAATGGATGCCAGAAGAGACTCTGAAGCTTGCTCTTGAACAGAGCATAGCTAAAGCAAATGGAAGAAATGACAAGATAAAAGAGCTGAACAGAAGATTTCAAAGAGCAGCTTGAGAAGACGAAGTCAATTATTATAATGAAATGTGCAGATACCTGGAGTGAGAAAACTAAAAAGGAAGAACATGCTCAGCATTTTTCAGGCTGAAAGAACTGAAGAAAATGTTCAAGTTACAATATTGAAATATTCTATGGGCAAAATATTGAGTGATGCAGGAAACATCAAAAGAAGATGGATAGAATACACAGAGCCACTGTATCAAAAAGAATTAGTCAATTTCCATCTATTTCAGGAGGTGACATATGATCAAGAGCCAATGGTATTGAAGGAAGAAGTCAAGGCTGCACTGAAGGATTTGACAAAAAACAAGGCTCCAGGAATTGACGGAATACACACTGAGATATTTCAACAAATGGGTGTCGTGCTGGAAGCACTCACTTGTCTATGACAAGAGATTTGGAAGACAGCTTCCTGCCCAACTGACTGGAAGAGATCCATATTTGTACCCATTCCAAAGAAAGTGATCCCACAGTATGTGAAATTATCAAACAATATCATTAATATCACATGCAAGTAAAATCTTGCTGAAGATAATTCAAAACCGGTTGCAGCAATATATTGACAGAGAACTTTCAGAATTGCAAGCTAGATTCAGAGGAGGTGGAATGTGAGATATCATAGCTGATGTCAAATGAATCTTGGCTGAAAGCAATGAATACCAGAAAGATGTTTACTTATGTTTTATTGACTATGCAAAAGTATGGTATGATATGGATCATAATAAATTATGGATAACATTGAGAAGAATTCCAGAACACTTGAGTGTACTCATGAGGAACCTGTACATAGACCAGGAGGCTGTCATTTTAACAGAACAAGGGGATACTACATGGTTTAAAATCAGGAAGTGCCTGTGTCAGGGTTGTATCTTTTTACCATACTTATTCCATCTGTATGCTGAACAAATAATTGGAGAAGCTGGACTATATGAAGAAGAACATGGCATCTGGATTGGAAGAAGACTCATTAACAACCTGTGATAGGCTGACGATTCAACTTTGCTTGCTGAAAGTGAGGATGACTTGAAGCACTTACTGATAAAGATTAAAGACTTCAGTCTGCAGTATGGATTATATCTCAACATAAAGAAAATGAAATGCCTCGCAACTGGACCAATAAACAGCATCACAATAAATGGAGAAAAGATTGAAGTTGTTAAAGATTTCATATTACTTGGTTCCATAATCAATGCCAATGGAAGCAGCAGTCAAGACATCAGACGACATACTGTACTGGACAAGTCTGCTGCAAAAGACCTCTTTAAAGTTCTGAGGAGGAAAGATGTCTCCTTCAAGACTCGTTCACTGCCATTGAGTTGATTTGACTCATAGAGACCCCTCCTTGGGTTTCTGAGGTGGGATCTCTATGGAAGTAGATTGCCCAATCTTCTTTCCAAGAAGCGGCGGGTGGGTTTGAACCACCAGCCTTCTGGTTAGCAGTCAAATGCCTTAGGCACTAAACTAACTTGAAGACTAAGGTGTGCCTAAGCCAAGCCATAGTATTATCAGTCACCTCATATGCACCTGAGAGCCAGACAATAAATAAGGAAGACCGAAGAAAAGTTGATGCTTTTGAGTTGTGGTGTTGGGGAAGAATGCTAAAAGTGCCATGGACTGCTAAAAGAACTAACAAATGTTTCATGGAAGAAGTGCAGCCAGAATCCTCCTTGGAAGAGAGAATGGCCAGGCTTCGTCTCACCTACTTTGGTCATGTTGTCAGAAGGGACCATTCCCTGGAAAAGGATATCATGCTTGGCAAAGTGAGGGGTCAGTGAAGAAGGGGAAGGCCTTCAATGAGATGGATTGACACAGTGGCTGCAACGATGGGCTCAGTTATAGTAAGGATTATGAGGCTGACACAGAAACAGGCAGTGTTTCATTCTGTTGTACATAGGGTTGCTATGAGCAGAGCTGTATCGACGGAACCTAACTACAATGAAAGTGGAACAAATAACAGAATGTGTCAATTTTTTTTATTTAAAACTCAACAGATAAAAATATGTTTTTTAAAAAGTTATTGTGTGTTTTGGTTACTTAGTGCCACTCTGACAAGAATATACCACAAATGGGATGGCTTGAACAAACAGGAGTTTATTCTCTTACAGTTTGGGAGGCTAGCAGTCTGAGTTCAAAGTGCTAGGCTTTAGGGGCTGGGTGAAACCCCTCAACCTTGGGCATCAGCTCTGCCTCTTGCTCTCAGCCCACTGAAGCTAGAGGTATGTCTTCGCTCAGGCAGCTACTGGCTGCTGAGACTGACAGACCCAAGGTGGACAAATAAAATAGCACACTCCTGATGTTATCAAACCACATGACAGGCCATTAATTCAAGTCCATTAAAAGTCCCAAGGTCGGCAGAGCATGGCAGGCTGCTGAACAACAATATGGCTACATGCAGGGTTCAAGTGTGCCATAAGCTAGAGACCATTCCCCAAGGCTTCTCCTTATATACAGTAATCAGAGCACATCCCTAAAGCAGCTACTCAGCTGCTTGTAGTAGACACCACCATGGAGCTGATTGGCAGTCTTGTCATGGGGAATAACTATCACCAGCTTCTCAGCCACTCAACCAGGCCTAGCCAAGTTGACACACAAACTTAACCACCACATTGTGATTTCAGTGAAAGTTTACAGAGCGAATTCATTTTTTCATGCAACAGTTCACAAACACTTTGTCTCATGACATTGACTGCAATTTCCCACAAAGCAATAGTTCTCTTCTCACTTCCTCCCCATAGTTACCTCTTCTCTGTGTCCTTCCTCCCATGCATTCCTGTCCCCTGTGCCATCTCCCTGTGCATACACAGCCTTTCTAGTCTCCCATGAGTGATCTCTCCAAGGAGTGTAATGTAAATAATATTCAGCTCATATACCTGTCTTTGGTTTGACTGGAAGCCACAGGAGTGGGTTCAATTCCAGACCTAAAGAGCAGCTAGAACCATAGTCTCAGTGGTTCCATCAGGCTCTATCAGACCAGCCAATCTAGTCCACACACACACACCCCTTTTTTTTAAATGATTTTGAGTTTTGTTCCACATTGGTCTCCCACTCTATCCAGGATCTCCTACATAGATCCCCCTCTGAGTGGTTGACAGTGGTAGCCAGGCACCATCTAGTTCTTGTCTCACAGTCATATATAGGCTGAGGATTGCCTGGTGTGCCAGTCCATTGGACTCATTGTTTCCATGCATGTTTGGTTTTCTTCATTCTTCTTTGCTCTGGATGAGGAGAGACCCACTGTTGCATCTAGATGGCTGCTTGCAAGCTTTTGAGATCCCAGTTGCTACTTGCCAAAGTAGGATGTGGAACAATGTTTTTGTGTAGTATGTTATGCCAATTGAGCTTGATGTACCCTGTGACCATGGTTCTGAGCCCACAGGTCCAAAGAATTAGTTGTTGTTGTTGTTATGTGCCATCAAGTTGGACCTGACTCATAGCAACCCCTCCTTGGGTTTCTGAGGCAATATCACTATGGAAGTAGATTGCCCAACCTTCCTCCCAAGGAGTGGTCTGGTGGGTTTGAACCGCCAGCCTTCTGGTAATCAATCAAGTGCCTTAAGCACTATGCTACCAGAGCACCTTAAAAAATTAGTAGCATTCTTAAAGAAGTGAGAGCCAGGACATGAACAGATACATGTACATCCATGTTCTTTGCAGCACTATTCAAATAACAAAGAGATGGAAACAACCTAAGTGCCCATCAACAGAAGAATGAGTAACCATACTATGGTACATGCACACAATGGAATACTATGCAACACTAAAGAATAATGTTGTTGTTGTTATGTGCCATCAAATAGGACCCGACTTATAGTGACCCCTCCTTGGGTTTCTGAGGTGGTATCACTATGGAAGTAGATTGCCCAACCTTCCTTCTGAAGAGTGGCTGGTGGGTTTGAACTGCCAGCCTTCTGGCTAGCAGTCAAGTACTTAGGCACTATGCCACCACAGCTCCCTAAAGAATAATGTAGGATCTGTAAAACACTGCATAATGTAGATGAACTTGGAGGACATTATACTGAGTGAAATAAGTTAATCACAGAAGGACAAATAATGTATTAGTTCACTATTGTAAAAGTCTAGGAAAGGTTTATTTATGGAAGGAAACTTTTTTTATTGGTTACCAGGGATGGAAGGGGAGGGGAAGGAACACTGTTAGATAGGTAGAGACCAGTATTGATTTGGGTGAAGGGAAAAGCAATATACTAAAAACAAGTGACCAACACAATAACACACTGAAGAAGACACAGAGAAGTACACAAGAGGTACAGACAACAAAGACAAACCCTTTTACATATGCAATACTGCATTATCAGTGATAACAAACATTAATCTATGTAATCTATGGATAAATAGATGGGTAGACAGGCTGAATGATCAGTTGTGTCTAGGCAAAAGGGAATATACCCATGGCCATACGTAAGACTGGCAGATGATATTTCTACATACGTATATGTATGTGCTATAAGAATGTCCAGGAGCTCTGGTGGTGTTCTGCCTAAGGCATTTGACTGCTAACCAGAAGGCTGGCAGTTCAAACCCATCAGACACTCCTCAGAAGGAAGGTTGGGCAATCTACTTCCATAGTGATACTGCCTCAGAAACCCAAGGAGGGGTCACTCTGAGTCAGATCCGACTCAACAGCTGTGGGTTGGTTGGTTGGTTATAAAAATGTCCATATAATGAGTAGTGCTTGGGATCTTAAAAGCTTTCAGATGTCCACTTAGAGGAAATGATGGGTCTTTACTCACCCAGGGCAAAGAAGAATGAAGAAAACCAAAGACTCATGGAAACAATTAGTCCAAGGGACTAGTACACCATGCAATCCTCAGCCTATATGGCTATGAGACCAGAAGAACTAGGTGGTGTCTGCTACCACTGTCAACCACTTGGAGAGGGATCTATGTAGGAGATCCTGCATAGAGTGGGAGACCAATGTGGAACAAAACTCAAAATCATAAAAAAACAAGGGACCAGTTTTGCTTTTCTGATAGAGCCAGGTGGAACCCCTGAGACTATGGCTCCTAGCTGCCTTTCAAGTCTGGAATTGTACCCACTCCTGTGGCTTCCAGCCAAACCAAAGATAGGCATATGAGCTGAACATTTACATTAGGTAGATACACTCCTTGGAGAGATCACTCATGGGAAAATAGAAGGGCTGTGTATGCACAGAGAGACAGCTCGGGGGCCAGGAGTGCACGGGAGGGAAGGACACACAGAAGAGGTAACTATAGGGAGGAAGTGGGAGGGGATCTGTTGCACTGTGGGAAATTGCAGTCAGTGTCATGAGACAAAGTGTATGCGAGCTACTGCATGGAAAATGAATTTGTTCTGTAAACTTTCATCCAAATCACAATAAAAATTAAAAAAAAAAAAAAAGAATGTCCATATAACTAGAACTAACTAGGGGGAAAGTTGTAATAACTTCTTAGGCTCAGTCAACCACTCTGATAGTCACAGGGGACATCAATCTCAATTGGCATAACATACCACAGAAAATCATTGTTATACCATCCTGCTTTGGTAAGTAGCTACTGGGGTCTTAAAAGGCTTACAAATGGGCATCTGTATGTAAAAATGGGTCTCTCCTTGTCCAGAGAAAAGAAGAATGAAGGAAACAAAAGATGCATGGATGTAATTAGTCCAAGGGACTAGTGGACCATGTGAATCTCAGCCTATATGATCATGAGACCAGAACTAAATGGTTCCCAGCTACTGCCAACCTCTTGGAATGGGATCAGTGCAGGAGGTCTTGGGTTGAGTGGGAGAACAATGTCAAACAAAATTCAAAATAATATAAAAGAGCAGGTTTACTGGTCTGATAGAGCCTAGAGAGACCCCTGAGACAATAACCTCTAGTTACCCTTCAGGTCTAGAATTGAACTCACTCCCATGGCTTCCAGCCAAACAATAGGCATATAGGGTGAATGTTTACATCAGGTACATACATTCCTTAGAATGATCAACTATGGGAGAACAGAAGGGCAGTATTTGCACAGGGAGATATCTCAGGGGGCAGAAATGTATAGGAAAGAAGGACACAGGGAAGAGGTAACTACAGGGAGGAAGTGGAAAGAGAGCTATTACATTGTAGGAATTGCAATCAATGTCATGAAACAAAATGTATGTGAGCTGCTGTATGGAAAATGAATTTGCTCTGTAAGCTTTCATCCAAATCACAATAAAAACTAAAAAATTAGTAGCATTCTTAAATATCAACAATACCAAACCAAACTCACTGCTGTTGAGTTGGATTTGACCCGTAGTAGGTTTCTGAGGTGGTATCACTACAGAAGTAGATTGCCCAACCTTCCTTCCAAGGAGTGGCTGGTGGATTTGAACTGCCAGCCTTCTGGTTAGCAATCAAATGCCTTAGGTACCATGTCACCAGAGCTCCCAAATATCAACAATAGCCATGTAGAAAATGTTATTATTTTTTTTTTTTAAAAAGGGAGAAAATTATAAATCATTGTGAAGAATATAAAAACTACCTGAATAATAGAGAGATCTACCATATTTATGGACTAGTTGTTGTTGTTGTTATTTGCCGTCGAGTCGGCCCTGACTCATAGCGACCCCTCCTTGGGATTCCGAGGCAGTATCACTACGGAAGTAGGATTGCCCAACGCACTCTATATTGTAAAAAATTGTCGATTTTACCAAAGTAATCCTAATTATTCCCCAATATAATTCTAATAAAATTCCAATAGAGTCTTTTGGTAGAACTTTAGTAGATCCTAACACTCACATGGAAGAACAAAGAGCCAAGAATAGTAATGAGAATTTTTTAAAAGAACGAAGTGTGGAGACATGGGCTACAAATTATCATAGATGATAAATCTATGATAATTAAGACAAAATGATATTAGGAGATAAAACAATAGAGCTAACGAGAACCACCAGAAACAGATCCATATGTATTTTGAAATCTGATACGTGAGAAAACTGAAACTCAAACCAAACTCACTGCCATGGAGTTGATTCTGACTCATAGGAACCCCCTTTGGGTTTCTGAAGTGGTAAATCTTTGTGGAAATAGATTGCCCAATCTTCCTTCTGTGGAGTGGCTGGTGGGTTTGAACTGCCAACCTTCTGGTTACAGTCAAATGCCTTAGGCACTATACCATCATAGAGTGATATTGGGGGAAAATCTGGACTCTTCGATAAATGTTGCTGAGATAAGAGATTATCTAAAAGGAAAAAGAAAAAAATTAGGTTGCTCTGTTATACCACATACCAAGGGATTCAAAGCATAATTGTGAAAAAGCAAGATAATAAAACTTTCAGAAGAACACATTAGATAATATTTGTATGGCCTTAGCCTGGAGATTAATTTTTTTAAAAAAAATTTTATTGTGATTTGGGTGAAAGTTTACAGAGCAAATTTGTTTTCTACACAGTAGTTCATACACATTTTGTTTCATGACATTGACTGCAATTTCCCACAGTGTAACAGCTGTCTTCCCACTTCCTTCTCGTGGTTACCTCGTCCCTGTGTCCTTCCCTCCCATGTACTCCCGCCCTCAGAGCTGTCTCCCTGTGCAAGCACTGCCCTTCTGCCCACAATTGATCGCTACCTGGAGATTAATTTTTTAGACAAGACACAAAGCTGAGACCATAAGGAAAGGATTGGTACTATACACACACACATATATACACATGGGTGTGTGCACGCATATATCTCACAAATAATGTGGAATAAAGTGAAAAATCAAGGTACAAATTAGGAGACACTTGCAATGCACACAACCGAGAAAAGATAAGTATGCAGAATGTAAAATGCATCACAGAATGTAAAACACATTTTTTTAGGAAAGTACAAATACCCTAATAAAAAATAAGAAAATGTATGCCTAGATAATTACAGAAGAAAACTGAAGGGACAATAAACCATATGAAAAGATGCCTAACCTCACTCATAATCAATGAAATTCAAATTAAAATGACAATGAAATACATTTTCATATCCATCAGATTACCAAACAGTTTTTATAAGGATAGGAATAAGACAAACTAATAAAGAACAATTTGGTAATATCTTTTGATGTTGGAGATTCTCATCCCCTATGACTCAAGAATTTTAGTTTGTGATAAACTATCTAGAGAAACTCCTGCACACATGTATAAATAAGTGCTAAGTATAATTATGTTTACTGCATAATTATTTGCATTCCTTAAAGTGGGATAATAATTTAAACAATATAGTAGTTTTTCTTCCAAAAGAAAATATTGAACACTGGTATTTTTATTCTCTGGAATTCTATGTAGCAATTAAAATGAATGAATTCTTCAAACTTCCCCATCAGTGGAGAACCGTCTGTAGATGCTGGTGACAGCCACCTTAATTTATTGTTAAGTTTTTAATATTCATCCTTATTGCTGTTTATTTTTAGTAGAGTGTGTGGGAAATATTTTCATACTTGGAATCAAAGGAACTTCATTTTTAGTTTAGCTTTCCACCCAAACCCATTACTGCTGAGTTGATCCTCACTCATAATGACCTGATAGGACAGGATAGAACAGCCTCATAGGGTTTCCAAAGTCGTAAATATTTATGGAAGCAGACTGCCACATATTTCTCTTGCGGAGTGGCTAGTGGGTTTGAACCACTGACCCTTTGTTTAGCAGCCAAGCACTTTAACCACTGCACCACCAGGGCTCCTATTTTATCTACCTATTAATTTCTAGTCATAGACAATTTATTAAATTATTCTGGATCTCAGATTTTAATCTTTACTGTAGAAGTGATAAGGTGTCTCAAAGGGTTGTCATAAGAACAAAATACATGAAACATAAATATATTTATAAAGTAGTTACTTGTGTAAAGTCCGTTTTTGTTATATTAAACTGGTATAGTATCAATTTAAAAAATATTATATAAGAATAGGATTGTTGGTGAAACTAATCTTTTACTCGAAGACTGAAGAAGAGTTGATGCTTTTCAGCCGTGGTGCTGGCGAAGAATGCTGAAAGTACCATGGACTGCTAAAAGAACTAACAGATCTACCCTGGAGGAAGTGCACCCGAAATGCTCCATGGAAGCGAGAATGGCCAGACTTTGTCTCACCTACTTTGGTCATGTTGTCAGAAGGGACCATTCCCTGGAGAAGGATGTCATGCTTGGTAAGGTGGAGGGTCGATGAAAGAGGGTGAGGCCTTCAACGACATGGATTGACATGGTGGCTGTGATGATGGGCTCAAGTATAGCAAGGATCATGGACCTGGCACGGGGTCAGGCAGTGTTTCGTTCTGCTGTGCATGGGGTCGCTATGAGTCGGAAACGACTCGACTGCACCTAACACCACCACCAACAACAACAATCTTTTACTCTGTAATTGTGGTCAGTCTTGGAGAGTGTGAGATTACTGCTAGCATGTAGTCTTTCTTTAACTTGAAAGCCATGGTTGGTTTCTCCAACAGAGTACTTTGCTTTCTCGGTTGGAGCCTCCAGCTTATTTGAGTTTATGTTGAAGAGCCCTGACTCTCCAACTCCCTAATTATCTATGTGTAATTTTTTTTTTTTTCTAATTCTGTCCAGTGGAGAAGAAGATAATCTACTTATTTTTAATTTTTCATTCTACAAGTATTTATTAAGTACTCACTATGTGGAGATAAAATGTTGAATAAGACAGCTCTCACAGTCTACTGGAGAAGACTGTCAGCAGCAAGTATTAAAAGAGTGTGCTAACTACAATAATGAAATCGTATCAGTGCCATGAGAATCATGGTAGGAGCAGTTCACAGTCAAGGAAGGCATTATGAAAGAGGTGATAAGTGATCTTTTCTTCTAAAGGTGTAGATAGAACCATGGCCATGAAACTACCTGCCCTCTACAACACTGAGGGAGGGCTTCCATTTGAATTAGCTGCACTATATCAAACCCACCAGCCACTCCTCGGAAGGAAGGTTGGGCAATCCTACTTCCGTAGTGATACTGCCTCGGAAACCCAAGGAGGGGTCGCTATGAGTTGGGGCTGACTCGATGGCAAATAACAACAACAACAACAACATATCCTCAGGGACAATCTTGGGGAACAGGAAGCAGGGAAGCTCATTTGGGGCCAAACAGTAGGAACCTGTTCCCTGTCCTTGGGAAGTTTCCTGTTCTTTGCCTCATCTGAAGGAGCTCTATGGCATAGTGCCTAATGCATTTGACTGCTAACCAGAAGGCTGATGGTTCAAACCCACCAGCTACTCCTCGGAAGGAAGGTTGGGCAACCTACTTCTGTGGTGAAACCCAAGCCTCAGAAACCCAAGGAGGGGTCGCTATGAGTCGAACCTGACTTGATGGCAGTGAGTTTGGTTTTTTTTGTTTGTTGCCTCATCTGAGTGCTGGGTGTGCTGGTGCTACTTTCAAATGGGCACTCATTGCCTCTGAGTTCTGAGCAAGATATTCCCACTCTCAGGCACAAGGATGATATAGAAATGCTGTCAGTACCATCACATCCTGAGTCGCTTGTAAGAGGACTGACCTAGCCCTCAGCCTGAAAGTAAGAGTGGTGAGGCACAGATGGAATATTTCTTCCCAAGTAAGGCACCCTTCTGAAGGGGTTACTTGTTTGTTATGCGCCATATGGAACTACAAAACAAAACAAAATCCCCTGCTATCTAGTCGGTTCCAACTTATAGCATTTAAAATATAGTAGAACTATCCAATAGGATTTCCAAGGCTGTAAATCCTAAAAGAAGCAGACTGCCTCATCTTTCTCCTGCACGGTGGCTGGTGAGTGCAGAGTGGCTGGTAGGTTCACTCTGCTGACCTTTTGGTTAGCAGTCCAATGCTTTAACCACTACCCACCAAAGCTCCATATCTGAAATTGCAGATACTTCAAGGGAGTTGGCTATCCATGATTCCAGCTGCTATCACTTATGGCTTACCTGTTTGTGTTCATAACCATTACACTTAATTGCCTCTCAAGGCTGTTATCTCATAACATTAGCCAGTTCTTTCATTGTTTCTGTACTGGGCTCTATCGTGGGTTGCCTGAGGATTAGATTATCTGATTAATTGCTCCATCTTCTTTAGGCTGATCAATTTTATTCATACTTAGCAATTATAGCTATCTCAAATCCTGGTTATGATGACATATATTATATTCTTTTTATTTATGAAACATTCTAAACCAAATATACTCAATATATAATAAATTGCTTTGGCTATTTCTAGGTAAAATAATTATAAACTTAAAACCAAGCTCACTGCCATTGTAGTGATTCCAACTCATAGCAACCCCCATTGGGTTTCCAAAGCTGTAAATCCTTATAGAAGCAGATAGCTTCATCTTTCTTCTGCAGAGTGGCTGGTGGGGTCAAACCATCAATGTTTTGGTTAGCAGCCAAATGTCTTAACCACTACACCACCAGAGCTCCTTAAAATAACTACAAATGATATTTTTAAAAAACTTTAATTCATGGTCATTCTTGGTTTCTCTCCTTGCCTCTTAAAGCAATAGAATTTTAAGAATCTGTTTGTAACTGCAAATAGGTAAGTTGAAGTTATTTTGGAGGCCCATAGTCCATGGGTTGAATGGCCTCTGGGTGAAAGGGAAGAGAATCAACTCACTGATTCCCTGCCTCCACCCCATAGCTTTCCAAACCCATCTCTATACCTTCCGGAACTACTCCCTTCTCTTCTCCACCATAAAAGGCTGACTTGTATGGATTGTTTCAATGGGCTCCCTTGTTCTCTGACTTCCAGCTGGTTTCAGTCAATGGGAGGACTAGGAAGTGACTGAAGGTTGAAATGAGAAAAAGCTTAGGGCTTTCCCTAGATCCCTCCTTGTGTGGTCACTGCAGGTTTTCTGTGTCCCTCCATCCAAAGCCTCAGTTCTCATCAGGCATCCCTTTCCTCAGCTCTCTTCAAGTTCTAGTAACTTCTCTCCCCTCATCTCTTCAGACCCTCCACTACTGATAATCCTAGAGAAAGTTATTATCCCTTGGTGGTTTTCCTTATCTTGCTCACACCTTGTAAATAGTCTCTTCATGAAACCCTCCTAAATTCTCCCATTCTAGTGTATATTTAAGGATCTCTGGTGGCACAGTGCCTAAGGCATTTGACTACTAACCACACAAGTTTGGTGGTTCAAACCCACCATCTGCTCTGTGGACGGAAGTTAGGGCAATTGTTCTGGTTACCCAGTGCCACTCTGACAAGAATATACCACAAATGGGATGGCCTTAACAAACAGGAATTTATTCTTACAATTTGGAGGCTTTAAGTCCTAGTTCAAAGTGCCAGACTCTACGGCCTGGGTGAAAGCCCCTCAACCTTGGGATCCAGATCTGCCTCCTGCTCCTGGCCCACTGGAGCTAGAGGCATTTTTTCACTCAGACAGCTGCTGGCTGTTGAGGCTGAGAAGCCCCAAGGTTGACAAGTAAAAATGCACAGTCCCAATGTTACCAAACCACATGGCAGGCCATTAACTTAAGTCCATTGTAGGTCCCAAGGTTGGCAGAGCATATAGCAGACTGCTGAGCAATGACACAGCTACATTCAGGGTCCAAGCATATCATAAGCTAGAGACCATTCCCAAAGCTGCTGCTTATATACGGGAAGTAGACCACATACCCAGAGACAGCTACTCAGCTGCTTGTGGTAGATCCCACCATGGAGTTGATTGCCAGTCTCCTCATGGGGAATGACTACCACCAGCTGCCCACTCAACCAGGCCCAGCCAAGTTGACACACAAACATTAACTACCACAGCAATCTACTTCCATAAAGATTTACTGCCTTGGAAACCCAATGGGAGTCACTATGAGTTGGTAATGAGTCAATGGCAGTGGTTTTTCTTTTTTTAAAAGTGTGAATTTATTGCTGGGACCCTGACTGGTACACCATCCCTGAAGATGATTAGAAACACTCCACATAGATAGGCACTGGAAAGCTGGAACATGAATAAGGAAGACTGAAAAAGAACTGATGCCTTTGAATTGTGATGTTGGTAAAGAATATTAAATGTACTATGGACTATCAGCAGGTCAAACCCACCAGCCACTCCTCGGAAGGAAGGTTGGGCATTCCTACTTCTGTAGAGATACTGCCTCGGAAACCCAAGGAGGGGTTGCTATGAGTCAGGGCCGACTCGATGGCAAATAACAACAACAACAACAACAACAACAAATGGACTATCAGAAGAACAAACAAATCTGTACTGGAAGAAGCATAGTTAGAATGCTCTTTAGAAATGAGAATGGTCAGACTTTGTCTCACCTACTTTGGTCATGTGGTCAGAGGGGACCAGTCCCTGGAAAAGGATATCATGCTTGTTCAAGTGGAGGATCAGATAAAAAGGGGAAGACCATCAAGATAGATTGACACAGGGCCTGAATCATGGGCTCAAGCACAGCAAGGATTGCGAGGATGCTGCAGGACAGGGCAATGTTTTGTTCTGTCATACATCTGGTAGCTGTGAGTCAGAACTGATTCAACAGCACCTGACAACAACTTGCCCCCAAGTGCTCTAGAGCCAGGAAAGAGAGGGAGGAGGAGAGGCCATAGATCTGCGGAGCAGCAGGATAACCAGGTAAAAAGGGACAGAAGGCAAGGCCCCAAACCCCCTAGAGCCAGGAAAGGGAGGGACCAGGGATGGCCTTGGGGACTTCCGGAGCGTTAGGATATCCAGGTAAAAAGAGGCAGAAGGCAAGGCTAGGCCCCAAGGCCCCTAGAGCCAGAAAAGGAAGGCAGCGGCCAGGGACCGCAAAGTGGTAGGTTCCAGATAGGAATTAGGTAAGGGGAGGGTGCAGAGGTTTCCAACAGCTAAAGGAGACAAACCTGTCTGCCAGTTTTTCATCCTTCGGGGCTTGTGCATTGCTGTGAGGCTCAAGGCTGTGCCACTGGTATTTCAGATGCCAGCAGAGTTGCACATGGTGCACAGGTTCGACATAGCTTACAGACTAAGACAGACTAGGAAGAAGGAGGAGGCCATCCACTTCTCAAAAATTGACCAGGGAAAACCTTATGAATAGCAGAGAAACACTGTCTAATACATTACTGGGCAACTTTATGAATAGCTCGGAAACATTGTCTGACACAGTGCAGGAAGATGAGCCCCGTGGGTTGGAAGGCACTCAAAATAGGACTGGGAAAGAGCTTCCTCATCAGAGTAGAGCCAACTTTAATAATATGGATAAAGTAAGTCTTTCAGGACCTCCATGTGCTGACACAGCATGACTCAAATCAAGGAGAAACAGCTGCAAACATCCATTAATAATCAGAACATGGAATGTACAAAGTATGAATCTAGGAATATTGGAAGTTGTCAACAATGAAATGGAACACAGAAAGATTGATATCCTGGGCATTAGTGAGCTGAAATGGATGGGTTTTGGGCATTTTGAATCAGATAATCATATGGTCTATTATGCTGGGAATGACAAATTGAAGAGGAATGGTGTGGGATTCATCATCACAAAGGTTGTTTCAAGATCTGTCCTGAAGTACAATGCTGTCAGTGATAGGATAATATCCATACGACTACAAGGAAGACCCATTAATACTACTATTATTCAAATTTACGCACCAACCACCAAAGCCACAGATGAGGAAATTGAAGATTTTGATCAACTTCTGCAGTCTGAAATTGACAGAACATGCAATCAAGATGTGTTGCTTATCATGGTGGTTGGAATGCAAAAGTTGGAAACAAAGAAGAATCATCGGTAGTTAGAAAGTTTGACCTTGGTGACAGAAATAACACTGAAGATCGCATGATAGAATTTTTAAGACCAATAACTTACTCATTGCAAATACCTTTTTTCAGCAACACAAATGGTGGCTATCCACATGGACTTTGCCAGATGGAGTACTCAGGAATCAGATTGACTACATCTCTGGTGAGAGGAGATGGAAAAGCTCAGAATCTTCAGCCAAAACAAGGCCAGGAGCTGATTGTGGAACAGACCATCAACTGCTCATATGCAAGTTCAACTTGAAGTTGAAGACAATTAAAACAAGTCCATAAGAGCCAAAATATGATGTTGAATATATTCCTCCTGGGTTTAGAGACCATCTAAAGAATAGATTTGATGCATTGAACACCAATGACTGAAAATCAGAAGAATTGTGGGATGACATCAAGAGCATTATCCATGAAGAAAGCAAGAGGTCATTAAAAATACAAGAAAGAAAGAAAGACCAAAATGGGTGTCAGAAGAGACTCTGAAACTTGCCCTTGAATGAAGAGTAGTTAAAGCAAATGGAAGAAATGAGAACATTAAAGAGCTGAACAGAAGATTTCAAAGAGCAGCTGGAGCAGACAAAGCCAATTACTGTAATGAAATGCACAAAGACCTGGAGTTAGAAAACCAAAAGGGAAGAACACGCTCAGCATTTCTCAAGCTGAAAGAATTGAGGAAAAAAATTAAGCCTCGAGTTGTAATGTTGAAAGATTCTATGGGCAAAATATTGAATGATGCAGGAAGCATCAAAAGAAGATGGAAGGAATACATAGAGTCACTGTACCAAAAAGAACTGGTCAATGTTCATCCATTTCAAGAGGTAGCATATGTTCAAGAATCAATGGTATTGAAGGAATAAGTCGAAGCTGCACTGAAAGAACTGTGGGTGAAAATCACAGTGGTGGAACAATCTCTAATGCCCTCTTGAAAAAACCCCATGAGAAAAAAGAGTCAAGTTTAATCATATACCGGTTCCTGTCAGGAAAGGACTTTCCTGCTTCCCTTCCCTTTCCTCCCAACCCTCCTCCCACCCTGGAGTGGTCAGAAGCAACAGCACAGAGAGGAGGTGAAAGACGAAGTGATAATGAAGAGAAAGGAACCCCCATTCCCTTTTCCAAGAGGCAGGCAACCTGCTTGAAAAAGGGCCTATCTGAAGGAGGAGGGAAAAAAGACTTACTTTTGAATGAAATGATAAGCACTGATTACTATATGGGATTGGAAAATCTGAATTACTCAACTGAAACTGTGTCCAGGACCTTAAAATGACCACCAACCAAAAACCAAACACAGTGCTGTGGAATTGGACCTGACTCATAGCAACCCCTCCTTGGGTTTCCAAGGCAGTGTCATTACGGAAATAGATTGCCCAACCTTCCTTCCAAGGAGTGGCCTGTGGGTTTGAACCTCCAGCCTTCTGGTTAGCAGTTAAATGCCTTAGGCACTATGCCACCAGAGCTCCCTAAAATGACTACAGGGCTTCCTTTGTCTAAAAGAGATGGGGAAAAGTTGTGAAGCCTGATTAATTTTCATCCCAGGCAAGGGAAAGGATTATTTCCATGGATTGATTTTAGAGGGATAGTAACTCACAAAAATAAAGTTGATTTAATGATTATAATCTATGAATTCCTTTTGATCGTGCTCTCATTATTAATGCATTTTCAATGCATAAAAAGATAACAATCTGGATTTTCATGTGAATTCTACTGATTTTAAAATATTTGCAAAAAAACTCCAATTAAAAACTGAATTCAATGTTGGTCAAACACTTTTTCAGGGGCTGCCAGTTTGTGTCTTTGGAACACCAAGCTAGACTTCTCTTTCTATTTTCTTTCTTGTTTTTAACTCAACTGCACAGTTAAAATGGCTTCAGTTTCCAGATTTTTAAGCATTTAGTTAGCATTTTTATTTTCATTAAATATATTTTATGTGATTGTCATTGCAAATTACAAAAAAGCAATATATGCACACAAAAACTTGCACACAATGTTTCAGAGCAGCATTATTCACAATGGGCAAAAGGTAGAAACAACCCAAGTGTCCATCAACAGATGAATGGATAAACAAAATGTGGTACATATATGCTATGGAATATTATTCAGTTATGAAGAGAAATAAAGTTCTGATACATGCTAAAACATGGATATACCTTGAAAACATTATGCTACTGGAAAGATGTTTCAGCAAACAGATGCAGCACTGGAGGTGCTCACTCGTTTATGCAAAGAAATTAGGAAGACAGCTACTTGGCCAACTGACTGGAAGAGGTTTTTTAACTTGTCTTTAGCTTCAGCTTGAACTTGCACATCAACAGTTGATAGTCTTTTCCACAGTCAGCTCCTGGCCATGTTTTGGCTGAAGATACTGAGCCTCTCCATCGCTTTTTCACAGATATAGTTGATCTCATTCCTATGTATTCTATTTGGTGAAGTCCATGTATTTAGCCACCATTTATGTTGCTGAAAAAAGGTATTTGCAATAAATAAGTTGTTGGTCTTGCAATTTCTACCATGCAACCTCCAGCATCATTTCTATCACGAAGGCCATTTTTTTCAAATACCGATGATAATTCTTTGCTTCCACCTTTTACGTTCCAGTCACCAGTAATCATCAACACATCTTGACTGCAAGTTTGGTCAATTTCAGACTGCAGAAGTGTGGTAAAGATCTTCAATTTCCTCATCTTGGCTTTGGTGATTGATGTTTAAATTTGAATAATAACAGTATTAACTGATTTTCTTTGCAGGAATATGGTTATTATCACTGACAGCATTGTACTTCAGGATAGATCTTGAAACATTCTTTGTGACAATGAATGCCATGCCATTCCTCTTCAATTTGTCATTCCTGCACAGTAGATCATATGATTGTCTGATTCAAAATGGCCAAAACCAGTCCATTCCAGCTCACTAATGCCTAGGATATTGACCTTTTCATTCCATTCATTTTTGGTAACATCCAATTTTTCTAGATTCATATTTCATACATTTCATGTTCTGATTATTAATGGACACTTACAGTGGTTTCTTCCCATTTCAAGTCATGCCACATCAACAAATGGAGGTCCTGAAAGCTTTACTCTGTCTATGCCATTAAGGTCAACTCTATTTTGAGGAGGCAGCTCTTCCCCAATAGTATTTTGAGTGCTTTCTGACCTGAACTCATCTTCTGGCTCTCTATGGAACAATGTTTCAAGGCTGTTCATCAAGTTTTACAGTAATATATCAGACAGTGTTTCACTGCTATTCAAATGGGTTTTCATTGGCCAATTCTTTGAGAAGTAGATGGCCCCTTCCTTCTTCTGAGTCTGTCTTAGTCTGGAAGTTCCACTGAAACTTGTCCACCATGGGTGACCCTGCTGGTATTTGAAATATTGGTTGCATAGTCTCCAGCCTCACAGTAATATGCAAGCCACTGTAGTATGACAAATTGACAGATGAGTCATGGGATGTGGAATATATGAAATATGAATGTAGAAAAATTGGAAGTTGTAAAAAATGAAATGGAATGCATAAAGATAGATATCCTAGTTATTAGTGAGCCGAAATGGACTTGTTCTGACCATTTTGAATCAGACAATCATATGATCTAGTATGCTGGGAATGATAAAATGAAGAGGAATGACATGGCATTCACTGTCACAAAAAATGTTTCAAGATCTATTCTAAAGTACAGTGCTGTCAGTGATACGATAATATCCATATGCCTATAAGGAGGCCCAGTTATTACTACTATTATTCAAATTTACACACCAACCACCAACACCAAAGATGAAGAAATTGAAGACTTTTACCAACTTCTGCAGTCTGAAATCAATCAAACATGCAATCAAGATGTATTGATTATTACTGGTGATTGGAATGTGAAAGTTGGAAACAAAGAAGGATCACTAGTAGTTGGAAAATATGGCCTTGGTGATAGAAATGACACTGGAGATCGCATGATAGAATTTTGCAAGACCAATGACTTGTTCATTGCCAATACCCTTTTTTTTTTCAACAACATAAACAGTGGCTGTACATGTGGACCTCTCCAGATGGAATATATGGAAATCAAATCAACTACATCTGTGAAAAGGGGTAATGGAGAAGCTCAATATCTTCAGCCAAAACAAGGCCAAAAACCAAAAAACCAAACTTACTGTCGTCGAGTCGATTCCAACTCATAGCGACTCCTTCTTGGGTTTCCAAGGTAGTATCACTATGGAAATAGATTGCCCAGTCTTCCTTCCGAAGAGTAGTTGGTGGGTTTGAATTGCCAGCTTTCTGGCTAGCAGTCAAATACCTTAGGCACTATGGAACTGTAAAATGGTACAACCACTGTGAAACAGTATGGCATTTCCTCAAAAAATTGAAAATAGAAATACCATTTGATCCAGCAATCTCATAACTAGGAATATATCCTAAAGAGGTGAAAACCAGGACCCAAACTGACATATGCACACCCATGTTCATTGCAGCACAATTCATTATAGCAAAGAGATGGAAACAACTAAGTGCCCATCAACAGATGAATGGATAACCAAACTATGATACATTCACACAATGGAATACTATGCAACATTATAGAATAATGAAGAATCCATGAATTACCTCATAATGTGGATAAATTTGGAGGATATTATGTCAAAAAAAGGACAAATATTGTATGAGTCTCTTACTGTAAAAAGTCAAGGAAAAGTTTACACAAAAAAGGAAATTTACTTTGTTTCTTACAGGACTGGGAGGGAAGGGAAATGAAAATTTCTGACTATTTAAAAGTCATGTGTTGATTTGGGTGAAGTGAGGCAATATAACAAAAGTTTGTGACCAGCACAATGACAAAAGAGAAAAGGAGGGCACAGAAATGTGCATAAAAGATATAGACAACAGAGACAAATACAATATAAATACAATACTGCATTATGAGTGACAGCAAACATAAGTCTATGGGTAAATGCATAGACAGGTGAAAAGATCAGGTGTATGTAGGCAAACAGGAATATACCCATAATCAAGGATAGATTTGGCTGAAGATATTCTTACAAATGTATTTGTGCTACAAAAATATCCATATACATTACAGAAGTAACAGGGGACAAGGGTGGAGTAGCTTCTCAGAAACAACCACACACCTTGAAGGAGAGAATCGCCAGGCTTGGGGGCTTGGGACCATGGTCTCAGGGAACATCAAGCTCAGTTCGCACAACACAGTACATAAAAATCTTGTTCTACATCCTACTTTGGTGAGTAGTGACCAGGGTCTTAAAAGCTTTAAAATGGCCTTCTAAGATGCAACTATTGGTCTCCTTTCACGTGGAGCAAAGAAGAGTGAAGAAAATCAAAGTCATGTGGAAATAATTAGTCCAAGGATATGATGGACCATGAGGACCTCAGCCTTCACAACCCTGAGACCAGAAGAAATAGATGAAATAGATGGTGCCCAGCTACCAATGCCTATCACTCAGAAAGAGATCAAAATTGGACATCCTGGATAGAGTGAGAAGGAAAATGTAGAACAAAATTAAAAAACACAAAAATGACCAGAATTACTGGTTAGATAGAGACTGGTGGAACCCCCAAGACCATGGCCCTGAGTTATCCTTTTGGCCTGGAACTGAACTCACTTTTGTGGATTAGCTATCAGCCAAACAGCAGAAAGGCCCATAAGTAGAACACCTGGCCAAGGGAGATGTACCCACCTACCCTAGGGAGATGCATCCCTTAGATCAATCAACCATGAGCCATCAGAAGGGCAGCATTTGCATAGAGGGAAAGCTGCACAGACAGGAATGCATAGATAGAAGGGCACAGGGAGGGAGTAGTCACAGGGAGAAGGAAAGCTTTTCATGTTGGGGATTGTGATTGGGACCGTGAAACCAAATGTACATGAACTGTTGAGAGTAAAAGAAATCTGCTTTGTAAATTTACACCCAAATCACAACTAAAAAAAAAAAAAAAAAAAAATCAGCTTATATGAAATGTCCAAAAAAGGCAGATCTATAGAGACGGACCACCACTTGCCTGTTCGTTTGTTGTACTGTGGTGGTTTGCATGTTGCTAATGCTGGAAGTTATGCCACCAGTATTTCAAATATGAGCAGGGTCACCTTTGGTGGACAGGTTTGAGTGAAGCTCTCACACTAAAACAGACTAGGACAAAGGATGTGGTGGTCCATATCTGAAGAAATTGGCCACTGACAACCTTATGAACAGCAATGAAACATTATCTGATATAGTGCCAGAAGATGAGCTACTCAAGTTGGAAGGCACTCAAAATACAACTGAGGAAGAGCTGCTTTCTCAAAGTGGAGTAGACCTTAATGATGTGGTTGGAATAAAGCTTTCAGTACCTTCATTTGTGATGTGGCATGACTCAAAATGAGAAGAAACAGCTGCAAATATCTACTAGTAATCAGAAAGTGGAATGTACTAAGTATGAATCTAGGAAAATTGGAAGTTGTAATAATGAAATGGAACACATGAAGATCAATAGTCTAGGCATTAATGACTGAAATTGACAGGTATTGGCCATTTTGAATTGGATAATCATATGGTCTACATATGATGCTGGGTGTCTGTTCTTTAGTGTTGCTATAACAGAAATACCACAACTGGGTCTCTTAATAAACAAGAATTTATCCTTTTACAGTTTAGGAGGCTAGAAATCCAAATTCAGAGGGCTGCCTCTAAGGGCTATGTGAAGGCCACTCAACCTTGGGCTTCAGCTCTGTCTCTTATTCCAGGCCCACTGGAGTTAGAGGTATCTCCTAACTCACACAGCTGCTGGCTACTGAAACTGACAAACCCAAGGTCAGCAGATAAAATGGCACAAGCCAAAGACCAGTAGGGAGCATGGCAGGCCACTGGTTCAAATTTAGCAAAAATCCCAAGATTGACAGACAACATGACATGCCAGATGAAGATTCAGCCAAATACAGGATCCAGATGTGCCAAAAATCTAGAGACCTTTCTCAAAACTTTTCCTTAAATAGTGGAAGCAGGCTACACTCTGAAAGCAGCTACTTAGCTGCTCACAGAAGATTCCACCATGGAGGTGATTACAATCTCATCATGGTGAATAACTACATTCAGCTGCCCAGCTACTCAAAACCATGGCCCAGCCAAGTTGACACAACCTTAACTACCACACTGGGAATGACAAATTGAAGAGGAATGGCATTGCATTTATTGTCAAAAAGAACATTTAAAGATCTATTCTGAAGTACAGTGGTGTCAGTGATAGCATAATATCCATACACCTGCAAAGAAGACCAGTTAATACTAATTACTATTATTCAAATTTATGCCCAATCACTAAAGCCAAAAATGAAGAAATTGAAGATTTTTATCAACATCTGAGTCCGAAATTGACCAAACATACAATCAAGATGCCTCGGTAATTACTGGTGATTGTAATGTACAAGTTGGACACAAAGAAGAAGCATTGGTAGCTGGAAAATATGGCCTTGGTGATAGAAATGGTGCAGAAGATCACATGATAGAATTTTGTAAGACTTATTCATTGCAAATATCCCCTTTCCAATGACACAAACAATGACTACACATGTGGACCTTGCCAGGCAGAATACACTGGAATCAAATTTTCTACATCTGTGGAAATAGACAATGGAGAAACTCAATAGCAACACTCAGAGCAAGGCCAACTGCTGACTGTGGAACAGACCATCAAAAGCTCATATACAAGTGTAAGTTGAAGCTGAAAAAAATTAAAATAAGTATGAGAGCCAAAACATGACTATGAATGTATCACATCTGAATTCAGAGACCATCTGAAGTATATATTTGATGCATTTAATACCAATGACTGAAGACCCAATGAGTTGTGGGATAACATCAAGGACATCATACAAGAAAAATACAGAAGGTCATTGTATTAGTTAAGATTGTGTGTTAGCTTTGATGGGCCATTATTTTGAGTGGCTTGGCAGCTGGAAGTAGTTATTTCCCATGATGAAACTGGATGTGGTATAATCACTTCCATGATGGAATCTGCTTTAAACAGCTAATTAGTTGAAGCCTTTGGGATTTGGCCTGCTTCCAACTACATGCAGAAACGTTGGAAAAGCTCTCTAGCTTTTTGCTCATTTTGGGATCCTGAGTTTGGCCTGTCATCATCTCCAGTTCCTAGACTTGAACCAGTGACTCGCTGTGTTGCCTACTGATTTTGGGATTGTTGCCTTTGCAGCCTGTGAACCAACAATCTGCCATTTTGCCTTCCAATCTTGGATTTATCAGCCTCAGCAGCAAGTGGATGCATGAGTCAGGAGAAGCCTGCAGCATGGTCCTGGAAGGCAGAGCTGAAGCCCAAGTTCAAAGGAACTCTACCCAGAATCCAGAGAGAGAGTCTTCCCCTCGACCTGACATTCTGAACTTGGAATAATAGACTAGTTTTCCCCAAGAGCTGGCACTTTGAACTCAGACTTCTAGTCTCCTAAACTAAAAGAGAATAAATTTCTTCTTCTTCTTCTTTTTTTTTTTTTTTTTAATTTTATTTT
>NW_006922042.1:2351294-2372316 GCF_000298275.1 Orycteropus afer afer
TGATGTGAAGGTTTATCATTTTTCTTTGAGATTACCCTGTGATTTATAGTTTTCTTCCCAAGTTTAGAACAGTCCATTCTATCTTGTAGTTGTCTTGACCTCCCTACCATCTAGAAGTCCTGTAACGACAGTTTTTTCCCTCTTTTTGGTTTGTAGTTGTCCTCATTTGTCAATTGATGTCTCTGGTACCCTGTTTACAATTTTGTAGGCTTATTTACCTTGATACTTCCATAGCTGGTTTGATTTCTGGGTTATATCATCATGTGTATTAATGGTCAGTTGTTTGCTGCTGCTTCTCTGTCCAGAGGGCTCCCTTTAGCATCTCTTGTAAGATTGGTCTGGTTTTAATAAATTTAAAAAATTAATAAATTAATTTTTGCTTATCTGGAAATGTCACAATTTTACCATCATATTTAATGAACAATTTTGCTAGGTACATAATTCTTGGTTGGAGTTTTTTCTCTTTCAAGGTTTTATATATACCATCCTATTGTCTTCTTGCGTGCATGGTTTCTTTCGAGAAATCTGAGCTTAGTCTTATTGGTTGTCCCTTGTAGGTAACTTTTCATTTTTCCTGTGCTGTTCTCATGATCCTTTCTTTGTCTTTGGTTTTGGTGAGTTTGATGATGATATGTCTGGGTGATTTTCTTTTGGGGGTTTTCTTCATTTTTGTTTGCTCTGGATGAAGAGAGACCCCTTGTTGCATCTAGATGGCCGCTTGCAAGCTTTTAAGGTCCCAGTCACTACTCATAGGATGAGGAACAATGTTTTTGTGTCATATGTTATGCTAGTTGAGCTTTATGTCCCCTGCAACTACAGTTCTGAACCTACAGGTCCAACTACTTGTTCCCACTGTGGCTGTGGTCAAGAAATGACAACAACCTTGCCCCTTGCTGGCTCTACTGTATACCTGGGAGTTCTTACAGAACATACAAATACACTTGTAGAAACATTGTCTGCCAACCCTATACATGGTCTTGAGCACACTTCCCCTTGCATAGACATACCTAATAGTTCAGCCTGTCCACTCATCTATCCACCCATATATCAATGTTTGCCTTCACTGACAACACAGTACTTTATGGGCAGCAGGGTTCATCTCTGTTGTCTGTACTTCCCATGCACTCTCTATGTCTTCCTCTTCCTCAGTGCCACTGTCTTGATCACTCACATTTGGCACATTGCCCTTTCCTTCACTCACATCAATAGTTGTCTCTTGAGACAACTATTGATGTGAGTGAAGGAAAGGGCAATGTGCCAAATGTGAGTGATCACCCCTGATAACCAACAAAGAAAGTTTCCTTCCATATATAAACCTTTCCTTGACTTTTTACAATAATGGACTAATACAATATTTATCCTTCTGTGATTGACTTATTTCACTCAGCATAACGTCCTCCAAGTTCATCCACAGTATGTGGTGTTTTGCTGATTCTACATTATTCTTTAGGGTTGCTTAGTATTCCATTGTGTGTATGTACTGTAGTTTGGTTATCCATTCTTCTGTTGATGGGCACCTAGGTTGTTTCCATCTTTTGGTTATTGTAAATAGTGCTGTGATGAACATGGGTGTTAATATATCTGTTCTTGTCCTGACTCTCACTTCTTTAGGATATATACCTAGTAATGGAATGGCTGGGCCAAATGGTATTTCTAATTCCAACTTTTTAAGGACCTGCCATACTGCTTTCCACAGTGGCTGCATCATTTGACAGTCCCACCAGCAGTGTATGAGAGTCCCGATCTCGCCACATCCTCACCAGCATTTGTTATTTTCCATCTTGTTGAACTTTGTTACAGGTGCTGGGGCAAGATGGTATCTCATTGTTGTTTTGATTTGCATCTCTCTAATGGCTAATGATCTTGAACATTTCATCATATGTTTCTTGGCCACCTGAATGTCCTCTTTGCTGAAGTGTCTATTCATGTCTTCTTGTCCATTTTTCAATTGGATTGTTTAACTTTTTTATTGTTGAGATATTGGAGTTTTCTATAAATTCTAGTGATAAGTTCCTTGTCAGATATGTCACTGCTGATTTTTTTTTTTTTCCCAATATGTAGGCTGTCTTTTGACTCTTTGGAGAAGTCTTTTGAAGCACATAAAAGTTTAATTTTTAGAAGGTCCCATTAACCTAGTTTCTCTTCTGCTGTTTGTACATTTTGGGTTATGCTTGATAGTCTTTTTATGCCATATATTAGGGCCCCTAAATTTGCCCCTAGTTTTTCCTGGAGGAAGTTTAGGTTACACATTTAAGTCTTTGGTCCATCTGGAGTTCGTGTTTGTGCATGGTGTGAGGTACAGACTTTGTTTCATTTTTCTGAAAATGGATATTCATTTTTGCCATAACCATTTGTTAAACAGACATTCTCTTCCTCATTTAATGGATTTTGGCCCTTTGTCAAAGATCAGCTGACCATAGGTTGATGCATCTATTTCTGGGTTCTCGATTTTCTTCCATTGGTCCATTTGTCTGTTATTGTTCCAATACCAGGCAGTTTTGACTACTGTGGCTGTATAGTAGGTTTTAAGATCTGGGAGTGTGAAATCTCCTACTTTGTTGTTCTTCTTCAATAATAATTTGCTTATCCAAGGTCTCTTTCCTTTTCATATAAAGTTAGTGATTGTTTTTTTCATACCCTTAAAGAATGTTGATGGGATCTGGATTGGGATTGCTTTGCTTTGGGTAGAAGTGACATTTTCATAATGTTCAATCTTCTTATCCTCTTCCATTTATGTAGATCTGTTATGGTTTCTTGAAGTAGTCTTTTGTAGTTTTCTTTGTACAGGCCTTTTGTGTCCCTGGTAAGATTTATTCCCGAGTATTTTATTATTATTATTATTATTTGGTAGCTATTGTAAATGCGGTTCAAACCCACCAGCCACTCCTTGGAAGGAAGGTTGAGCAATCTACTTCTGTAGTGATACTGCCTCGGAAACCCAAGGAGGGTCGCTATGAGTTGAGTCCAACTCGACGGCACATAACAAGAACAACAACATTGTAAATGGTATTAATTTCCTTATTTCTTTTTCAGCAGTCTCGTTGCTGGTGTAGAGGAATCCAGCTGATTTTTGTATGTTGATTTTGTATCTTGCTGTTATGCTAAATCTCTCAATTAGTTCCAGTACTTTTCTTGCTGAGTCTCTTGTATAGAATCATAGCATCAGCAAACAGAGATAGTTTGACTTCTTCCTTACCAATTTGGATACCTTTGATTTCCCTTTCTTGCCTTATTGTCCTAGGTAGGACTTCCAATACCATGTTGAATAGAAGAGGTGATAGAGGGCATCCTTGTCTGTTTCTCATTCACAAGGGGAATGGTTTCAATGTCTCTCCATTGAGAATAATGTTGGCTCTTGGTTTTGCATATATGCCCTTTATTATGTTGAAGAATGTCCCTTCTATTCCTATTTTTCTGAAACTTTTGATCAGGAATGGGTGTTGGATTTTATCAAATGCCTTTTGTGCATCAATTGATATGATCATGTGGTTGTTTTCCTTTGTTTTATTTATGTGGTGAGTGATGTTGATTGTTTTTCTAATGTTGAATCATACTCGCATACCTCATATGAACCTCACTTGGTCATAATGAATAATTTTTTGATGTGTTGTTGGAATCTGTTGGCTAGAATTTTGTTGAAGATTTTTGCATCTGTATTCATGAAGGATATTAGTCTGTAGTTTTTCTTTTGAGTGATGTCTTTGCCTGGTTTTGTTTTCACAGTTATGCTTGCTTCATAAAATGAATTTGGGAGGATTCTGTCCTTTTCTATGTTTTGGAATAGTTTGAATAGGACTGGAGTCAGTTCCTCTCTGAATGTTTGATAGAATTCTCTGGTGAAACTGTCTGGGCCAGGACTTTTTTTGTTCATATATATATTTTTTTTTTATGACCTGTTCAATTTCTTCTTTTGTTATTGGTGTGCTGAACTTTTCTACCTCAGTCTGTGTTAGTTTAGATAAGTAGCGTGTTTCTAGAAATCTATCCCTTTCATCCAGATTTTCAAATTTGTTGGAGTACAGTTCTTCATAGTATGCTGATATTACCCTTTTCATTTTGGTTTGTTCTGTGTTGATGTCACCCATTTCATTTCTTATTTGTGTTATTTGTATTCTCTCCCTCTTTTCCTTTGTTAAATTTGCCAGTGGTTTGTCAGTTTTATTAATCTTTTCAAAAAACTGACTTCTAGTCTTGTTGATTTTTTCTATTGTCTTTCTGTTTCATTGCTTTCTATTTGAATCTTCATTATTTTCTTTCTTCTGGTGACTGTAAGCTTTTCTTGCTGTTCTTTTTCTAATTGTTGGAGATGTTGGTTTAAGGTGTTGATTTTGGCTCATTCTTCTTTTAATGTGTGCATTTATTACTATAAATTGGCCTCTGATCACTACTTTTTCTGTGTCCCAAAGATTTTGGTATGTTGTGTTTTCATTCTTGTTTGATTCAAGGAATTTTTAAATTTTTTATTTCTTCTGTTACCCAGTCATTCTTAATGAGGGTGTTGTTCCGTTTCCATGTGTCTGCTCTTTTTCTGTTGATCTTCCTATTGTTGATTTCTAATTTGATAGCATTGAGATCTGAGAAGATGCTTTGCAGTATTTCAATGTTTTTAAATTTATTAAGGCTTGCTTTGTGGCCTAACATATGGTTTCTCCTGGAGAATGCTCCATGTGCACTGTAAAATAATGTATATTGTACTGTTGTTGGGTGAAGTGCTCTGTAGATGTCTATAAGGTCAAATTGGTGGATTGTGTTGTTTAGCTCTTCTGGATCTTTGTTGAGTTTCTTTCCAGTTGTTCTATCTTTTGTTGAAAGTGGTATATTAAAGTCTCCTACTACCACTCTTTGCCTTTTCAACGCTTTTAAAGTCTGATTTATGTATCTTGGGGCTCTTTCACTGGGTCCACAGTTATTTATTATGGTTACATCTTCTCTTCAATTGATCCTTTAATCATTATATAATGTCCTTCCTTGTCTCATATGGTGGTTTTTATCTTAGAGCATATTTGATCAGAAATTAATATTGTTACTCCTGCTCTTTTTTGGTTACCATTTGCTTGATATATCATTTTCCAACCTTTGATTTGTAGTCTATTTTTGTCTTTGTCTCTAAGGTGTGTCTCTTATAGGCAGCATATTGTTGGGTTATGTTTTCTTATGTAGTCTGCCACTCTCCATCTCTTGAGTGGTGCATTTAATCTGTTGACATTCAGTGTAATTATTGACAAGTATGAATTGGTTGCTGTCATTTTGTTATGTGTTTTTTCATGGTGTTGCTGGTTTCTTTTTTCCATATAATTTTCTGTGCTAAGCTCATATGTTTGTGAATTGTGTTATCATTTCTTTGGTTGCTATTGTTTTAGTCTTTGCTAAACATTTGTGCTTGTCCTCTTTTTTATTGTGATGTGAAGGTTTATCATTTTTCTTTGAGGTTACCCTGTGATTTATATTTTTCTCCCCAAATTTAGAACAGTTCATTCTATCTTGCAACACTCTTGACTTCCTCACCATTTAAAAGTTCTATAACTACACTGTTTTCCCCCTCTTTCTGGTTTGTAGTTGTTCTCATCTGCCAATTGATGTCTCTGGTTCCCTGTTTAAAATCTTGTAAACTTATTTTACTTTGGATACTTCCATAGCTGTGTTGGTTTCTGGTTTATGTCATCTTATGTATTAATAGTCAGTTGTTGTTTGCTATTATTGGTTCTGTTAAAAGGACTTCCTTTAGCATCTCTTGTAAGGTTGCTCTGGTTTTAACAAATTCCCTTCATTTCTGTTTATCTAGAAACCTCCTAATTTCACCATCATAGTTGAGGGACAATTTTGCTGGGTACATTTCTTGGTTGGAAATTTTTTTCTTTCAGGGTTTTATATATACCATCCCATTGCCTTCTTGCTTGCATGGTTTCTGCTGAGAAATCAGAACTTATTCATATTGGTTGTCCTTTGTAGGTAACTTTTCATTTTTTTCCCATGCTGCTTTCAGTATTCTTTCTTTGTCTTTGGTTTTGATGAATTTGATGATGATATGTCTTTGTGATTTTCTTTTGGGATCTATTCTATTTAGGGTTTGTTGGACTTCCTGAATGGATATATTCTCATCTTTAATCATATCAGGGATGTTCTCTTCCAACAAATCTTTGAAAATTTTCTCAGTGGTTTTGTTTTTCTGTTTCCTGTTCTGGAATTCCAACTACAGATAGGTTATTCCTTTTGATGGTATCCCACAAGAGGTTAATATGATAGAGACAGAAATATAAAATATCAAAGTTGTCATCAAAGACATTAATATTCGGTCAAATAAAAAATACTTATAAATGAGAATATAAAACCAGTATATGAGGAGTTCTGAGAAGGCAGATATTTGAAGTGGGTGACAGTCATGGTAGGCTTCAAGTAAGACATGGGATTTGGTCTGATTCTTAACAGATAGGTTAGGATTTGGATTTGGGATGAATCTCAGGCTGGGGAGTAGCATGAGCCAAGTGAAGAGGTATACTCTGGCGACACTGCATAGATCAGTGTGCTTGGGGCAAGTGCTTTGAGTAAAGGGAGTACAGAGAATTGAGGACTGCAGGCAGATCTTGGTGCCAGTCAGTTGATTATAATTGCCACATTGAGGCCCAGAAGTCTCCAAGGCCTCATCTGGTAAACAATTCTCCTTACACTCCTCTAAAGGAGGTGTTGGCAATGCCCTTGGGGCAGAACTTCTACTCAGACCTGGCTCAAGAGATGGTTTGATAATATTCTAGCTCTGTGCTGCTCAGACTTGGCTAGTGTGAGTGTGCAGGCTGTGGGAAGGATAGTCCCACCTCCTAGGTTATGGGTCTCATCAGTCTCCCCTGCTAAGAGAGGAAACCATATGGAATCATGAGTTCTTCAAGAAACGAGTTCTGATCAGAGCGCTTTACCTTACAGATGAAGTCAGGACTAAAGAAGAACATGTCTTTCTTTGGACTCTTTAGGTACAACCAGCCTGAAATTGCCTTTGAAGCCAGTAGAATCAAGAGAGGTAAATGTGGTAATTTCCTGGAACTTAAGGGTGAAAACAGTCAGGGTGGGCTTCCAAAACCTAGAAATATTCCATTAGACAATTAGTACTGGGTTCCATTGTGCAAGGTCCCTTATTTGATGTCATAAACCATACTAGACCCATTGCCATTAAGCTGATTCTGACTCATAGTGATACTATAGGACAGAGTAGAACTGCTTTGTAGGGTTTCCAAGGCTATAAGTCTTTCTGGGAGCAGACTATCTCATCTTTCTCTCCTAGAGTTGCTGATGGGTTTGAACTGCCAAACTTTTGGTTAGCAACCCAATGCTTTAATCACAGTCCCACCAGAGCTCCTTTAGAGATGTTAAATTCATGCAGGAACACATTTAATTACATACATATAATCTTTCATTCTCATTTTGTTTTTTTCTTTGTTGAAGAGAGTCTGTGTAGTTTGTCTACCTATTCTGCCATCTTGCTGGAATCCAACACCCAACAATGCACTCACTCACCTACCAAGTACACATAAAAAAAAAAAAAAAAAAAAGAACCACCCACTGCGATTCAGTTGATTCTGACTCATAGGTTGGCAGCCAAATGCTTTCCCAATTATACCAACAGAGCTCCTTCTGAGTAGTACACATAGCAGGTAAAAAAAATTAGATATTTCCATTTGCATCTCTAACTCACCAATTGTATAAATATAAGGATATTATTAAACAATTATAGGACTTTCAATTTCTTTGTTTAAAATGTGAATATTGTTTTAAAGTGATTTTGAAAGTCCTTTCCAAAACTCAAATCCTAGCTGCAGATGACTCTGTACTACAAAATAATAGGTATGTATCAGAGGTAGGAGACAAAGTTAGAGAGACATGACATGATCAGAGCTGAAGATAAATCAAAGAAGATTCTTGGAGGAACATACAACAGGAGGCATTCCATCATATTTGGAGATACTGTTCTGTGTGAGGAGTCAGAGTTGAAACAGTTTGTTATTTTAGCCTTTGGATGTCAATTACATTGATGGGACTTAAATTGTGTTTTTTTGGTCTTATAGCAAAATCGATGGATTATTATTGTGGATTTGTAAAAGAGTCTTGAGATAACTAAAAACTTGTGGAACGGGGCAGGATATTGTATGTGAAAGGAGGAAGGTCAGGATGAGATAATGATTGGGTCTGTAGAAGGGGGGACTTTGTGATGGAGAATGGATAGAAAGATGCTTCAATGCCAAGGTTTGATAGTGAGTTTAATTTTCCAAAAGCTAGTAAGAGAACTACACATGCAGGAGTAGGACAAAGTGAAATTAGATTTAAAATGTAAGGATGGATGTTCTAACAATGAAGGCAGTTAGAAAGTTTGTATTATCTCCTCCTTTGCTCAGAACCCACCCAAAACACCTAACCTACCACCATTGAGTCGATTCAGATTCATAGCAACCCTATAGAACAGAGTAGAACTGCCCCATAGGGTTTACAAGGCTGTAAGTCTTTATGGAAGCAGAATGTCTCATCTTTCTGTTGCAGAATGGCTAGTGTGTTTTAACTGTTGACCTTTTGGTTGGCAGCCAATATTTCAACCACTGCATCACCAGAGCTCCTCCTTTGCTCAGAGTAGATTAAATTTTCTGATTAAAATGAGGCTCCATTTTAGTAAGATAACATCATTAAATTACATTAATTTAGTCAGATAATATCATTAAAATACAGCTGGAATGCTCCTTAGAAACGAGAATGGCCAGAATTCCTCTTACACACTTTAGTCATTTTGTCAGAAGGGACCAGTCCCTGGAGAAGGCTCTCATGCTTGAGAGTAGAGCATCAGCAAGAAAGGGGAAGACCCTCAATGAGATGGATTGATACAGTGGCTGCAACAATGAACTCAAGCACAGAAAATATTGTGAGGATGGCACAGGACTGGGCAGTGTTTCTTTCTGTTGTACATGGGGTCTCTACGAGTCAGAACTGACTTGATTGCACCTAACAACAATGGTATCATTAAATTAGTGAACTGGCATGAAGGGACCACTGTATGCTGTTGAAACATTTTTTTAAAATAGTATTTCTGGCCTCAACAAGATTATTATTTATAGAAATCATGCACAGACCCACAGATGCACATACACACAGACACAAACACACACAGAGATGAACACAGGCAAACATTGATCTTTGTCATGCAGAAATCAACAGTCTTAAAATGCAAATATCAAAAGGTTTATGTGTGCCAAGGGGATTAGGAGTAGAGGTTACATTTTACAAAAATTAACATTAGAAAATATAAAGAAGATCAGGGTGGGATTATATACTCAAAGCCATTTAATCCAATCTGTCAGTTAATGCAGGGATATTTTTATAACATCCCGAAAGGTCATCTTTCAGCCTCTGAATGAGTATGAAGCCTTGAAGTCAGGAGAATATCACTACTTTTCCAGGCAGTCCATTTTCAGACTGCTTCCCACCCCCACCCCCCTTTATAAAGAGCCACAATCTGTTCTACTATAAATTCCATCAATTGGGCCTAGTTATGGTATTTGGAGCAGTACAAAGCCAGTTTCCCACCTTTTCCATATGACAGATGTTTAAACATATAAAAGCTGTCATGTTTGTTTTTAAGCATTCTCATTCCCAATCTAAAACCACGATAAAAACAACAATTTCTCATGTGATATGCTTTCACATGCCTTATAAATTTTCTTGTTTTCTGGAAGTCTATGCATTTTTCAAGGTTTTAATCCAAGTCTTCTGCCAAGAACTTGCAAAATACCTAAAATTGTATCTGACCAATGCAGAGTGTTGGGTACCGTACTTTTATTTAAATGTGAAACTGTAGAGGGATCATTTGTGAACATCTGGAGGGTTGAGATAAAAACATGAGGAAGATATTGTTGTTGTTAGGTGCTGATGAGTCGGCTTTGACTCACAGCGAAGCCAGGTACAATAGAAAGAAGCACTTCCTGGTCCTGCACCATCCTCACAACCTTTGCTATGTTTGAGCCCATTGTTGCAATGACTGTGTCAATCCATCTTGTTGAAGGTCGTCCTGTCTTTTACTTATTTTCTACTTTACCAAGCATGCTATCCTTCTCTAGGCACTGTTCCTTTCTGAGAGCATGACCAAAGTACGTAAGACTATGTCTGGCCATTCTTCCTTCATTAAGTCATTAAGAAGCAGTTACGTCAGCCTTATCTCATTTCCTTCTTTTACTGGAATGATAGATTTGAGAAATGTGAAAGATTATGGGCATTTTGAGTCTATTGCCTTCACTTGGGGATTATGAAATTCAGCAAAGTTTGCATGTTATGAGACACATATGGAGCATTGTCAGTTCAATGGAGGTAAGTTTATTTTGTTTGCTCCCTTAAAGAGGCCTCCCTCCATCTTTCCTCAGCTGCATTAATTGAACATAATGACTAAAATAAATAAACTTTATTTATATTTCCCATACAGCAGTTCATATACATTTATACACATTTATTAATAAAATAATGCTAATTTCTGAGCCAGTTTGACCAGGAAAGGGCTTGCCTTATGATCAACCTCACTTGGGTTATGAGATATAGGACTAGGAATAATTTATGGGCTTTAAAGAAGAGGCCTGCCTTTGAGTCCATGTGGGAAGTAACTTGCAATTGTCATTGAAAAATGGAAAAGTTTCCCAGGGAGTTTGTGAATTTCCTGTTTAGGTGATATTTAAGAAGAGTGTCTCTTTACACGATTACCATATGTGAGCATGCAGAAGAACCTAGCAGACTGGAAAATTATCATAATTGTAACAGCTGGTTCCTGAGTGACACGTATAAGGTCAGTTCATGGAGAGCATGGCAAGCTGTGCTGAATACAGGGAGTCATTAGGCATCAGTCTTGTGAGAGGTTTAATGCAATGCTTCAGACAGACATGGATGCTGTGGTTTTGAGAGATCAGCCCATTCTTTCCAGGACACTGGCCAAGGACTGAGGATTGGGAGGCAGGAGATATTCCCCAAGAAAGGTATCTCACACAAGGGCAAGCCTTGGTTAGACAGAACAAAGCCAGTATCATGAAGCAGGCATAGAAAAAACTTTAACCTAGGAGCTACATGGGCATTGAGACCCTTCCTGACACACCAGATTTCACATTAAAGGCATCAGACCTAAGGAAGCAGGACTACCTCCCCATCCTACTTTTTGAATGAGACTGAAACTACTGCAAGACTTCAGGCATTTCTAAGGACTAGTTAAAGAGCTGGTGCAGGTGAGGGCCTGCAGGCATCAGGGACTTAATTATTTAGTACTTTTACGTGCCAGTCATCGTTCAAGGCACCAAAGCTACAATTATGAACAAAATAGATACAGATCTGCTTTCTGAAAGCTCAGTATAGTGGGATAGAGAACTGATTATTTAGGGCGGGATTATTCATGTGTGTGTGTGTGTGTGTGTGTGTGTGTGTATAATATCCTGTGCATTATAGGGTGTTTAGCAGCATACCTGTCCTCTTCCACTGGAGCCAGTAGCATCTCTCTTACCTTCTGTAGTTGTATTAATGAAAAATGTTTCTACCATTACAAGTTAGCTTCTAAGAAATAAAATTGCCACTCTTGAGAACCAGTGCCTTGGAAGAAGCAACATCTTAGCTGTGACCTGAATTAAAAGTGGGAGTATAGAGGCTAATGGCTCATTTTCTGGTTTGGTAAACTGTGGAGCTTGGTGGTACCTTTCCTGTGAGTGGGAACAAAAGAGGAGAAGTACTTTTGTAGGGTGAAGATAATGAGTTCAGTATTAAGCCTGCTGAGTTTGAGATGTCTAGAGACATGCAAGTGCAGATGGTTGGCAAGAAGATGGATTATAGAAGCTTGAAGTTCAGAAGAGAGATTGTGGGTGGAGAGACACATTTGAGTGTTGTCAGCACAGTGACCTGTGACCTGGAATGGATAGCATTTTACAGGAAAAACGTAGCATGGTAAGAGGGTCTAGGGTTGGACCTGGAGGAGGAAATTCAACATGTAAGGGCTGCATAAAAAAGATGAGTATACCAAAGAGACCAGGGAATGACCAGATAGGTAGGAAGAAACCCAAGAAGGGATGGAAGAGAGTTGTGTGGACAGAGGCAGTAGTTAACAAGTAGAAAGGCTATGAAAGGGATGAGAACTGAAAAATGTTCACTGATGTTTCCATAAAGAGTTGTGAGAATAGCCAAACAGTAGAAATGCCTACAGGCAGAACACCTGCCCCAGGGAGATGCACCCCTTAGATCAATCAACTGTGAGAGATCAGAAGGGCAGCATTTGCATGGGGGGAAAGTTGGACATACAGGAAAATATAGATAAGAAGAACACAGGGAAGGGGTAGTCACAGGGAGGAGATGGGAGGAGAGTTGTTTATTGCTGAGATTGCAAATGGTGCCATTAAACAAAATGTGTATGAATTGTTGAGACTAAAATAAATCTGCTTTGTAAATTGGCTCCCAAACCACAATAAAAATGAAAAAAAAAAGTTGTTGTGAGGGCACAATCCGTATAACAGAAGTTTGGAAAGTGTCAGGGAGGGGAGGAAGTTGAAACCATGAGCACAGACAACTCCTTAAATGAACTTATCTAGGGAGAGGAAGAAGGAGATCTGGTGGTGATGTGGTTAAAGCATCAGGCTGCTAACCAAAAGATTAGCAGTTCAACCCCCAAGCTGCCTGATGGGAGAAGCATGAGGTAGTTTGCTTCCATAAAGATTTATAGCCTTGGAAACCCAATTGGGCTGTTCTTCTCTGTCCCATAGGGTCACTCTGAGTCAAAATTGACCCAACAACAGTGGGTTTGGTTTTAGTTTATAAAGAGGAGGAAAGACATAGTGTAGTAGCTGGAAAAATGACATAATGTGATGGGGATAATTTTTCAGTTGGAAAGGCTTTTACACATCTCATGTCTATTGGGAAAGAGCCAGTAGAAAGGGGAGATGTTTAAGATATATTATCAATTAATGTCATTGGATCATACATAAAAGTTGTTGAGTTGGCAATTGTTTTGTTATGAATATTTATACCACAATTAAAGAAAAAAACATATATTTTGAAGAACAAAGTTTTAGTAGCATTGAATTGGATGATTGAATCATTCACTCCAGCAGAATTTATTAATCTAAATTTATTTTTGGAAACTATAGAGAATTGCATTCTTCCAGAATTGGATTATATGACAGAATCATAATAAGTTAAGGATATTAACAAGAAAATAATTGACATGACAGATCAAAGAATTCAAGACATATAAATATGAAAAAAGGGAGTTGATAGATAGGCGGGAAAATAAAGAGGCAAAAGACTATGGTTACTAGAGAATGAGGAAATGAAGCAGGGGCTTCATTACATAAAGTCTTGGTTTGGGATGCTGTGCTGGGAGCCATGCATCAGTTGGTGTGGGGGGTGATTGGAAATTATCTTTAGGTTTTCTTACAAACTAAAGAGTCCAATGTCCAGTATTTTTATATGGTTTGAGCTTACATTTGGTAAAATTCAACATTGAAGTGGGCATTGTTGATTTGTGTTAAGTTTTTTGGTTAGTACACCCCAGGTCATCTCTGTCTTCTACTTTTGAATGAACTATTAAGGTAGGTCTCCTTCTAGTCTACATTTGTATAATCGAGGTTTTCAAGCTAAGCTCAATTTTTTCTGTTCAGTAATATCTTACTGGTTTAAAGCTCCTTGCTGAATAGTGTTATAAACTTTTTAGATTATGGTCCTATCATTTATTATGTAATTATATTTCTAAACTTTTGTGCAATTGCAAATATATTAATCACAAGTCTATGGCATTATAAAAATAGTTGTTAAAAACATAGATCATGGGTGAGTTAAAAAACTTGTGCCACTAAAGAAGAGGCAGTATTGCAGATGTAGTAATTCTTTCATGTTGCACACACACACAAAAGCTCCAAATATTTCGGGAACATTTATGTGTACCAGGCATAATGTCAGCTCAGATATTTATTGAGAGACTTTAATTCACCGGGCATTGAACTGGGAGATGAAAACACAATGTTGAACAGAAGTAGATTCATTTGCAAGGAACTCACAAACCAGTGCTGGAGACAGGCAAGTATAGCATATTCTTTGCAGCTTACAGAATGCATCATATAATTTAATTGCCATTAAAATGTGGTAAAACAAGTTATTTTCTCTGTTTTACAACTGGGTAAACTGAGACTCACAGAAGTGAATTTTCCTGTATAGATGGCATAGCTGGTTAGTAGTGGAGCAGATCGGTGGGGCTTTGATATAGGGACTCCAAGGCCATTACATTTTACTATGGTGGTGAGTTAGAAAATAGCTTTGATGTATTGGATAGGCTACAAATGAATTAACACTTTGATTTTATTAATTCACATATTTATCTATCTTTTCCATAAGGGCATCAAAAGTGGCATTCAAATACCTTGTTGGAATTATTGATCCAGCATTGATTCTTTGATAATGATCTTCCAGTTTCGTAAACTTAACAAAAAGAAAAATGAGTTAATTTGCCAAAAATTATTTTAAAAAATTACTTATTTTCATTATATATATATGTGTGTATGTATACATATATAAAGATAAATAGAACACAACATTTGCCAATTCAAGATTTTTCACATGTACTATTTAGTAACCCTAATTACATTAATTATATTGTATAGCCATCACCAATATCCACTGCCAAATTTTCCATGACAATAAAGGGAAAGCCAAATATTATTTTAAACATATGCCAGACTATTGGTCATCACTTATTTCCTTTTTTTTCTTGCTGAAACAATCTTTATAATCCTTTTTGGATTTTTATCACAAGAAATATCAATCTTAAAGGAGAGCAAATTTTTTTATGTATATCTCACTTCCACTGTTTGTCAAAGTGTGTTAATAATTAATCAGTATGTGTCTTAAAGTAAATAAATTTCTATGAGATTTGAAGGGAGAATAAAATCTTTTTATTCAACAAAATATATTTAACATTTACTATATTCCAGGAATGAAAGTAACATTAATTTAGTACCCCTTTGTGTACCATGAAGGAGCTCTGGTGTTGTAGTAGTTAAGGCATTTGGCTGCTCGCCAAATGGTCCAAACCCACCAGTTGCTGTGTGGAAGAAAGATGGAGTGGTCTGCTTCCATAAAGATTTACAGCCTTGGAAAGCCAGTGGGGGTTGCTATGAGTCAAGATTGACTCAATGGCAGTAAGTTGGTTTGGGGTTTGGTTTTGTGTACTATAAAGAAGCCCTGGTGATGCAGTGGTTAAAGTGTGCAGCTGTTAATCAGGAGGTCGGAGGGTCAAAACCACCAGCTGCTCTGCAGGGGAAAGATGTGGCAGTCTGCTCCTATAAAGATTGCAGCCTTGGAAACCCTATGAGGCCAGTTCTACTTTGTCCTATAGGGTCACTATGAGTTGGAATCAACAGGATGGCAGAGGGTTTGGCTTGATGTATGATAAAGGAAGACACCAATACTTATTTTTGTATTCACTATGTTCCCTATCACTGAAGAGCTCACAGTTCAGAGCGGGACAAAGACATGCATGTGGTGTTACAGGCACTGGAGGGAAACTGTACAAAGAGGATTGGGTTAGAATAAAGGTACACTGACTCTTCCTGGAGAGTTGAAGGATGGATTTATCAGTTGGAGAAGTGAGAGTATATTTACAGGCATGATGACTTATCATAAGGAGAATGTTTGTTGCTATTTTTTTTTCTCCCAAATGGATGGGTTTATACTCTTCTCAGTCCTTTGTGACAAAGGCAGCTGGTTTTCAGCAGGACTTCCAGAATGGGTAGCTGATCTTATTCATTGAACAGAAGAAAGCAAAGGAGCTCCCAGAGATCAAAGTTGAGATTTCAGCCTTATTATCCATGGATTGTAATCTACTGAAACATGCTACCTAATAGACTATGAAAAAGAGCAAAAGAGAACAACATAGAATTGAAATGCTACATTTTCATACCTTAGGTTTTAAAAATCAGTTTTCATATTATTGTTAACCAAAGTGCCTAAAAGGAGGCAATGCATCACCTCTACTTTAGGATAAGGAAACACCAGATTCAAGATATTAAGGTGTGTAGCTGAACTCATGAAGCAAACAGCCAACGAATAGGGCTCAAATGAAGGTCACGTTATTCCTAATGCAGTGATCTACACTCTAAAGAAGAGAAGGGTTAGAAAAGGAGAAGACAGGACAGAACAGAATGAACAACAAAGTAGATAATAAAATACATAATTTAGGAGTATTTTGGAAATGCTGTGAAATAATGTATTAATTCAGGTTCTTCATAAACCAAACCAAACTGATTGCTGTAGAGTCAATTCTGACTTATAAGGACACCATGTGTTTCAGAGCAGAACTGTGTTCCATAGAGTTTTTAAAGGTTGTTGTTCTTCAGAAGTTAATCAGCAGACCTTTTTTCCAGGTGTCTCTGTGTGGATCCCAAAGTCTAACCTTTGAATTAGTGACTGAACACTTAATGTTTGTGCCACACAAGCCAATCTTCTTCATAAACCAAAGTTCAAACTCACTGCTGTTGAGCCAGATTCGACTCATAGTCCTTGGGTTTCCAAGGCGGTATCTCTGTGGAAGTAGATCACCCAGTGTTTCTTCCGAGGAGTGGCTGGTGGGTTTGAACGCCAGCCTTCTGGTTAGCAGTCAAATGCTTTAGGGACTATAAGAGGCATTAAATTGTTTTCTGCTATTTGAATAGGTAAAAGGCTATGGGAAGTGTCTTAGTTATCTGGTGTTGCTATATCAGAAATACTACAAATGGATGTCTTTAACAAACAGAAATTTATTTTCTTACAGTTTAGGAGGTTAGAAGTCTGAATTCAGGCTTTAGGGGAAGGCTTTCTTTCTCTGTTGTCCCTTTCTCTTTGAGCTTCTGGTCCTGGGTGATCTTCACATGGCTTGCCGTGTGTCTTCCCTTGTCTCTGCTTCCTACTTGGCTTGTTTTATCTCTTTTATATCTCAAAAGAGATTGAGTCAAGATACACTCTGCAATAATCCTATCTCATTAACATAACAAATTGGCTTACAACCGCAGGCAAAGAAGTTAAGATTGACAACACTTATTTTTCAGGGACACAATTCAATCCATAACATCTACCCTTTGGCCCTCCAAAATTCATGTCATTGCCACATGCAAAACATATTCACTCCATTAAATTATCCCAAAAGGTTTAAATCAACTCCAAGTCCAAAATCTTATTTTCTAAATTAAATATAGGTGAGACTTTAGATGTATTCTATCCTAGGTCAAAATTCCTCTTCAGCTGCGAATCTGTGCAATCTAGACTATAAGTTATCTGTTTCCACAATGCAATGGTAGAACAGGCACAAGGGAAACATTTCCATTATACATGGGAGAAATTGTAGGGAAAGAGTGGGTAATGGGCACCCAGCAAGTCCAAAACCCAGCAGAACAATTTACATTAACTCTTGAGGCTTGAAAATAATCCTCTGTTCTTTGGGACTCAAGGCAATGGCTGTGCCTTCCAGACTCTGGGTGTTAGTCATACCATCTGGCTTCTGGGTAGAGGCTTCTTCGTTCTGGGATTCAGCTCTGCCTCCTGGGCTCCTAGGGACAGAAATTCTTCACCTTTGGGTTTGGGTGACCCCATTCTTCTAGTCCATCTGAGCTGTGACCCCATCCCCTTTAGCCCTGCCAGGTCCTGTTGTCTTGCCCCTTGGGCATGATAGTCACACTTTCTCAGCTTTGAGTAGAGGTCCCATTGCCTGGCACACCTTATTGGCAGCCCACACTCTGAAACTAAGTTGGCAAAACCCGACTCTGAAACAAAAGAAGCTGTGGCCCTCCCCTTTGGAACCAAGACAGCCCTGCTTCCTGTGAGCCTTCGAACAGTTCAGCTGATCTCTGAGTTGCTCCAGGAATGGTCCTTTTCTTAGAGGGCAACAGACATAGCTTCTTTGGCCTATTTCCTGTCTGTAGAATTCCAAGAGGCAAGCGTTTTTCTCTTTGTTCTTCTCTGTCTCTTTCAGTCTGAACTTACAGGTTTTCTGCTGTGGTTCTTGGTTACATCCATCAGTCACAGGCATAATCTCTTTAATGAAAGATTGTATAGTCACATCTGTAGTGAAAATTAAAGATACCTGTCCTTAATTTGTACAACAGTATTTTCTGAATCTTTAAGTTTCATTTTTATTTTGCACAGTTCATTTTTAAGTCTCTTTCCTCTTGCATTTTAAATGGCAAGGAGAAATCATGTGACCCCTCTAAGATCCAGCTTAGAAATCTCCTCAACCAGATATCCAGGTTCTCTTAGCATAGTGCCTAAGGCATTTGACTGCTAACCAGAAGACTGGTGGTTCAAATCCACCAGCCACTCCTTGGAAGGAAGGTTGGGCGATCTACTTCTGTAGTGATACCACCTCGGAAACCCAAGGAGGGATTGCTATGAGTCGGATATGACTCTATGGGCAGTGGGTTTGGTTTTTGGTTTTGGTACCTTTCCCCTAATATTGGAACATAATTCAGGCAAGTTCTTTGCCACTGCATGAAAAACATCACCCTTCCTCCATTGTCCAATCATATATTCATCATTTTCTTTTAAAGCATCACCAGAAGCACATTTAATGTCCACTGGAATGACAGGAAGGCTCAATGCTAGTTTTGGAGAAGACTTCTTTTTGGTGGGCTTCTCAGATTGGCCTCAACTGGAACTTGCTCTTCTTGTCCTTATTTCAATTTTCTACTCCCTAACTCTCTTTGGCAATACCACCATCATCACACTCTACCGCCTTGACCTTCAATTGCACACACCCATGTACTTTTTCCTCTGTCACCTCTCCTTTTTGGACCTTTGCTACACCACTAGCACTGTACCACAGCTTCTGATCAACCTTCATGGACTCAAGCGGACCATCACTTATGGAGGGTGTGTGGCCCAGCTCTTTATCTCCCTCTCCCTGGGGGCTACTGAGTGTGTGCTCCTGGTGGTGATGGCCTTTGACCGCTATGCTGCTGTCTGTCGACCACTCCACTACATAGCCATTATGCACCCCCGTCTCTGCCAGACACTGGCTGTCATCTCCTGGGTGGGAGGCTTCATGAACTCTTTGGTTCAAACAAGCCTCATGATGGCGTTGCCCCTCTGTGGCCTCCATCACCTGAACCACTTCTTCTGTGAGATGCCTGTTTTCCTGAAGCTGGCTTGTGAGGACACACAAGGGATAGAGGTGAAGATGTTTGTAGCCAGAGTCATCATCTTGGTGGTTCCTGCAGTACTAATTCTAGGCTCCTATGTACGCATTGCTCAGGCAGTGCTGAAAGTCAACTCAATTGCTGGACGTAGAAAGGCTTTTGGGACTTGTGGGTCTCACCTCTTGGTGGTTTCCCTTTTTTATGGTTCAGCCATCTACACATACCTCCAACCCATGCATAGTTATTCTCAGAGTGAGGGGAAGTTTGTTGCCCTTTTTTATACTATAATCACCCCCATGCTCAATCCTCTGATTTATACCCTAAGGAACAAAGATATGAAGGAGGCTCTGAGGAAGGTATTATGGAAAGGCAGAGACTTGGTTTAGGATGGGGGAAAGGAGGACCAAGACAATTGTTTATATTAGTTCTCAGATTATGGAGCCTATACTGTTTCTGGGAGTACAGTGGACAGTAGAAAATAGCCCTTGGTGGGTCTCAGGGTTTTAGCACCTTACCTTCCTTGTTTGGGAGGAGGAAGTGGGGGTCTTTTGGGGCTCTTTCTAGTTTGATGTCTATGATCTCTTTGTAGGAGGGAGTGATTATTGATCTATATCACAACTTTCCAAAGAATTGAGGTTGGAAAGTGGGTATTTTGATCACTTTTGGAGATGGGCTGGGTTCTAGGGAAGCCTGAGAGTGAGAGAAGATTTAAATCAAAATGATACCACCTTTTCTGAACTCAGTGATTGTAAATGTAAATGTACATGTAAATGTATCCAGTGACTGAGGACAAGAGTTCACTCCTGTTCTACAAATTACCTGTAACCCTGACCATATTCTTTCACATTTTAGGGCCCATTACTAAGGTCTTTTACACAATCCCTTTCTGATACTTAGAGAAAAAAAGGTGACCTTGAGTAGAGGAACTTATAGAGAGCATATAAAATCTGAGATATGGATGTCATTTACCTGCTTGAAGAAAACAGCAAAATTATTACAGTGGCAATGAGTCAAGGGAGTAATCAACATCTCATCACCCCACCAAGAATCTCCTAATATCATGAACAAGAAATTTGGCACGCAAGAGAGAAGATAATACAGAAGAAATGAGCAAAAAAATAATGAACCAAGAGAAAGTGATATACGAGAGAAGAAAGAATAGTAGTGACAGAGATGAGAAACAGAGATTCTTGTGGTGGAAAGTGGTGGGAGGTAGGAGGCTCTATGTCAAAGTGTGAACACAGTGGATACTTGAAATTCTACCACTATGATGTCATTCGATGTACTTAAATGTTGGTGTCATGTTTAAGTGCAGGTACTTTTGTTTATAGCCTTTTACAGTCTCAATAATTTTCATGTTGAGTTAATCTTTTAGTCCAATAACAAAAACTAATAGTTATGTAATATTTAAAAAGTTTTTTCATAAATTGTCATTAATACTGCAACATTGTGAGATAATTTGGATATATTCCCTATTTATTTATGATGGAATAAAAGTTCATCGGGTTTACATAATTTATCCAAGTTCACGTAACAAACATGAGGTAAAACTGAGCTCGGTTTCTTTAACCCTAAATCCAAACCTTCCACCACACCCTAACATTTCTTTCTCTCTTTCTTTTCTTTTTTTTTTGAGGTTGATTTTTCTTTTATTGTGATTTGAGTGAAAATTTACCGAGAAATTCATTTTCCATACAGCAGTTCACGTACATTTTGTCTCATGACATTGACTACAATTTATCACAATGCAACAGCTCCCCTCCCACTACCTCCCAATAGTTAACTCTTCCCTGTGTCCATCCCTCCATGCACTCCTGCCCCCTGAGCTGTCTCCCTGTGCATAAGCAGCCCTTCTTTCTCCCATGATTGTTCTCTCCAAGGAG